>NC_064245.1:33847794-34148235 GCF_003254725.2 Canis lupus dingo
AGTGAGTAATTACAATCAGATTTGAAACAAATGAAAAAATAGGAAAATCTCATCTATAAAGGAAGATTATATAACTGACAAATATAATAAGAATTTAAAAGAACAAAACAGAACCCTCACTAGAAGGGAGACTGGTGACAGCAGAGAAAGGAAAGGGTGAAGACTAAGACAGATGAGTAGATATTATCCAACCTGATAACAGCCAAAAAACTAGACTGGGGGAAACAAAAGGAACAGCACCATGTAGGGTAATCATAAAAGATCCAACTTTTGCATCTCCAGAGCCCGAGGAAATCAGAAAATGTGTGGCCAAAAACAATTCAAAAATATAATAGTCAGAAATGTTCCCAAATTTGCAAAAGGCATAAATCTACAGACTCACGAGGCTTAGTGAATCATGAATAGAATGAACCTAACAAAATATATACCAAAAACAATATGCTCAAACTTCTGAAAAGAAAAAAAAAAATTCTTAGAAGCATCCAGAGACACATGAAACTGCCTATAGGAACACAACAATCTGAATAACAACAAATTTCTCATTTGAAACCTAGAAAAGATAAGGATGTGGCACATTTTTCAAGTGCTGAAAGAAAAGAAATGTCACCTGTGAATTCTATATCTAGCAAAAATATCCTTCAGGAATGAAGAGGAAATAAAAGTATTCTAAGACTAAAAAAAAAAAAAAAAAAAAAAAAAGAATTCGTCCTTCGTCCTAGGAGGCCTACCTATAAACAATACCTGAAAGTTCTCTAAATAAAAAGGAAATGATAACTGGAGAAAACTGATGCATCATGAAGGGGGATAGAAATATGGAATGAGTAACTTAGTGGTAAATATAGTGAGGTTTTAAAAATTGCATTTAGAGCTTGAAGCAAAATTATAGCATAATCTCAATGAATGTAGAGGAAATTCTTAAGCTACTTCTGTTTAAAAAATAGAATAGCAAAAGGACCAAAATAGATATAGGGTGCTTCCACTTTGCTCAAAGTGGTAAAATATTGGTGCCAGTGGATTCTGATAGTTTTATGTATATATATACATATATATATACATAAATTATAAATATAAATATTTATAAATTAGTATATAAACACTAAACAAACACTAAATCACTATACTGGGAGAATCAAAACATGATAGATAAATCAAGGTAGACTTCCAAAAGATATTCAAGTAAGTCATAAGAAGGCAAGAAGAGGGAGACAGGAATAAAAAGACAGAACAAAATGAAAACAAGAAATAAATTGTCAGACTTTAGCTCTAATCTATCAACATTTACTTGAAATATGAAAGGTCTAAACATAGCAATTAAAAGACAAGACTTGTCAGAGTAGATTAAAAAAATAACCCAAATATGGTATATGATTTCTACCAGAAATTCACTTCAAACATAGCATCATAGATAGGTTGGAAGTAAAATGATGGAAAAGAAAATACATCATGCAAGCATTGGTTTTTAAAAAACAGGTTTGATGATACTTATGTAAGAAAAATTAGATGTAAGAATAAAGAGCAACATTACATAACAAAAGATCAGTCTACCAATATAGGTCCACAATTCTAGCCGGGAACTTCAATATCCTACTCAGCAATTTGTAGAATTACTAGACTAAAATATTGTATAATGTTCCTAAAAATAACAGAACTTAAAAATTGGAGAACACATTAGCAGTTGTCAGGGGTTATGAATGGGGAGGGGGTTTTGGTGTAGTTGGAAAGGGATCATTAGGGAGTTCTGTATTTGGATTGTGGTGGTGGTTACACAGATCTACGCATGTGATAAGATTACTCAGAATTACACACACACACACACACACACACACACACACAAGATTGTATGTAAAGCTGGTGAAATCTGAATGAGATCTGTGGATTGTACCAGGGCCAATTTTCTGGTTTTGATTTTGTGCTCAAATTATACAAGATGGTAGGATCGGGGAAATTGGTGTAGGTAACATGGACTCTCCCTAAACTTTTTTCCCACCTTCTTATGTATCTCTAATTATTTCAAAAGAACTTTATTTTTTTGAAGATTTTATTTATTTATTCATGAGAGAGACAGAGAGACAGAGACAGAGACAGAGACACAGGCAGAGGGAGAAGCAGGCTCCATGCAGAGAGCCTGGGACTCCATCCCGGGTCTCTAGGATCACGCCCTGGGCCGAAGGTGGCGCTAAACCGCTGAGACACCCTCTGGGTCTGGGCTGCCCTCAAAATAACTTTAAAACAAACCAACAAATGAATGCTAACACCATATTATGCCACAGGGTTTGTTGGAGTTGCCTCTGTACTTCTCATGCTTTTACAGTCATCACATAAATATATTTATCTTTCTTGACTCTATTTGGATTGGGGTTGTAATGACTCTCCCTAAAATGTACTCATCTGTGCTATGGATTGAAAGTGAAAGTCTTTCTCTGGTGATTGTAGAGGCAAAGCCATATGTGTGGGGACCAGAGTCTTGAATCCCTTGGGATCTGAGGCCTAGGATCTCCCTGTTCATCTGCAGACAAAAACCATGGCAATGGCATTGCACATAGTAATTATGCCTAATTGTTGTGAGGTTTCACTCAAAGCATCAGAAGCTAAAAATGTGGCCATTTATTTCTTGATGCAGGTATAACATCTGTGGAAATGCTCCCGACTGTGAAAAGGGCAGCATAACCCAGTGACAAAGAATATGTGATCGGACACATCTATTGATGGAAATGACTATGGCTAAACATTCCCATCAGATAAAAATTCTTATATGTCTAATCAGATAGAAAATTAACCATTTATATCTGATTGGCTCTCTTTTTAAAAAATATTTTATTTATTCACGAGAGAGAGAGAGAGAGAGAGACAGAGGCACAGGGAGAAGCAGGCTCCATGCAGGAGCTCGATGCAAGACTCAATCCCGGGTCTCCAGGATCACACCCTGGGCCAAAGGCAAGCGCTAAACCTCTGAGCCACCTGGGCTGCCCTGATTAGCTCTCTTTTAGAGCCATCTTTGAAAGCAGGGAATCCTCAAAAATTGTAGAATGAATGCTTTTCTCTGGTAATAGTAGTTTCTATTTATTTTTGTTGTGAAATGTGAATGAAGACCAATAGGCACAAGTATGTCACCCGGGGAGATGTATTTCTGGTAAATATACATCCTTTTTTGTACTGTACAAGCTTAAAGCCTCCACTCATTCAAATGGATTATGTTTTGATAATTATTTAAGATGGCATCTGACTAAAGATAAGAAACAGAATGGAGATGAGTGACTGCATAGATTTTCTATTTTAAATATCAACTTGTATAAAAGAGACATGATTTGGGGATATATAATGGTCACTTTGACTATCTTGGCTGAATTTACTTGGATATTCAATATTTATTATATAACAAAATGTTTTTTTGTGTATTTTATGGCAGTCAGTGCTACATCTTAAGTGCAACAATTATATTCATAGCTTAGCATCAAAGTAGCTAAATATTGTCCCAGATAATCCTTTGGTGTGAGAACCTGGAGAACTCGTTTTAGGCTGCTCTTGCAGGTCCACATTCACACCTCAGCTCCCTCTCCATTTCACTTGACTAGGGGCACCTTTTCCTTTGGTGTTTGCCATCTCTTCATAGAGTTGCTTTCTCCCATCTCCACTCTTTCTCTGCACCCTGCATGCATTTCCCTCACCACACCCTACTGCTATTGTAAATAATGCTGCTCTGAACATAAGGATGCAGATATCTTTCTAAGTCAGTTTTTTCTTTACCTTTAGATATATTCCTAGGGTGGAATTGCTGAATCATATGGTGGTTCTATTTTTAATTATTTGAGGACCCTCCATACTGTTTCCCATACTGGCTACACAGATTTAAAATGCCACCAGCAGTGCACAATGGGTACCTTTTTCCCATGTCCACACCAGCATTTGTTATACCTTGTCTATTATATAATGGCCATTCTAACCAGCATTATGTGATATCTCATTGTGGGTTTAATTTGCATTTCCCTGATGACCAGTGATGTTGAGCATCTTTTCAGGTACCTGTTTGCCTTTCATATGTCTTCTTTGGAGAGATGACTGTTCAGATCTTTTGCCCATTTTTTAATTGGGTTATTTGTTTTTTGGCTATTAAGTTGTATGGTTTTTAAAATATGTTTTGGATGTAACCCCTCATCAGGTATATGATTTGCAAATATCTCCCATTTCATAGGCTTTCTTTTCACTTTGTTAGTGGTTTCTTTTGCTGTGAAGAAGCTTTTTAATTTCACATAATCCCACTTGTTAATTTTTTATTTTGTTGCTTGAGCTTTAGGTATCGTATCCAAAAAGTCACTATGAAGACCCGTGTCAAGGAGTTTTGTTCTTAGGTTTTCTTGAGTTTCATACGTTCTTAGGTTTTTCTTGAGTTTCTTGAGTTTCAGTTTTTGTTTTGTTTTGTTTTGTTTGGTTTTAGGTTTCAAGTCTTAAACTTCTAATATGTTTCAAGTTTTTTTTTTGTGAGTGTTGAAAGAAATGGGTACAGTTAAATTTCTTTGTGTGAATATCCAGTTATCCTAGCACCATTTTTTGAAGAGACTGTATTTTCTCCATTGAGTATTCATGTCTCTTTTGTCAAATATTAATTAACTGTATATGTGAGTTTATTACTGGGTTCTTGATGTAGGTCTTTTGACTTAAATGTATCTGTTTTTATGCTGGTACAATATTGTTTTGATTACTATAGCTTTATAATAGAGCTTTGCTCTTCTTAGGATTTCCTTAGCTATTAATGGTCTTTTATGATTCCATATAAATTTCAGGAATTTTTTTTCTACTTTTGTAAAAAAATGCCACTGGAATCTTTATAGGAATTGCATTGAATCTACAGATAGCTTTTAACAATTTTAACAATATTAATTCTTCCAATTCGCAAGTATGGGATGTTTTTCATTTATTTGTGTCTTCTTTGATTTTTTTCATCAATATCTTGTCGTTTTTAGCACAGAGATCTTTCATCTCCTTAAATATATTCTATTTTATTATTTTTGATGCTATTGTAAATGGGATGGATTTTTTTTTCAGAAATTTCATTATTAGCATATAAAAATGTTACTGACTTTTGCATGTCAATTTTGTAACCTGCAGCTTTTACTGAATTAACTGATTTGATCTAACAATGTTTTGGTTGAGTCTTTAGAATTTTCTGTATATAAAATCATGTTTCCTGAAAACAGAAAAAAATTAATTCTTTCCTTCAAATTCTGATACCTTTTATTTTTTTCTCTCGCTTGATTTCTCTAGCTAAGAATTCTGGTACCATGTTGATTAAGAGTGGACACTCTAGTCTTATTACTGGACTTAGAAAATTTTCAACCTCTTACAATTGAGTATGATGTTAGCTGTTGGCCTGTCATCTATGGCCTTTGTTATGTTGAGATATGTTCTTTCTGGGCCTAGTTTGTTAAGAGTTTTTATCATGAATAGATGTTGAATTTTGTTGAATGATTTTTGATATGTCTATTGAGATGATAATGATTCTTTTCCTTTCATTGGTGAAAGGAAATTGGTGTGATGTAGCACATTAATTGATTTACATGTGTGGAACTATTCTTGCATTTTAGAGATAAATCCTGTTTGATCATGGTGAATGGTCCTTTTAATGTGCTGCTGAATTCAGTTTGCTAGTATTTTATTGAGAGTTTTTGCATCTATATTCATTCGGGAATGAATGTTTGTTTGTTAGTCTTGTTTGTTTCCAGAGTAGAGTTCTTTTCTGGTTTTGGAAACAAGATAATGCAGGCCTTGCAAGATGAGTTTGGGAGTGTTCCTTCCTTTTTTAAAAAATTTTTTGGAAGAGTTTGAAAATTATTAGAGTTGATTCGTCTTTAAATGTTTGGCAAAATTCACCAGTAAAGCCATCTGGTCCTTGACTTCTGTTTGTTGGAAAATTTTTCCTTGCTATTAATTGGCCTATGTCTATGTTTTCCTGGTTCAGTCTCGGTAAGTTTTATGTTTCTAAGAATTTTTCCATTTTTTCTAGGTTTTCCAGTTTGTTGGTCTATACTTAGTTCATCATAATTTCTTATGATCCTTTGAATTTTTGTGGTGATAGTTGTAAAGTCTCCTTTTTATTTATGTATTTTTTTTATTTGTGTCCTTTCTCTTTTTACTTTGGTTAGTCTAGCTAAGAGTTTGTCAGTTTTATTTATCTTTTCAAAGAACCAACTTTTAGTTTGGTTGATATTTTCTATTGTTTTCTGTTCTTTATTTCATTTATTTCTGCTCTGAACTTTATTATTTAATTCCCCCTGCTAATTATGGGCTCAGTTTGTTCTTCTTTTTATAGTTTCTTAAGGAGTAAAGTTGTTTATTTGGGCTCTTTCTTGCTACTTAATGTAGATGTTTATTGCTATGAACTTCTCTATTATAATCATGTTTTTTTGTCTGTTTTTTTGTGGATTGTTTTCTGTTTTGTTTTGCTTTAGTTTGGTTTTTGGTTTAGCTTTGTTTGGTTTAGCTGTATCCTGGAATTCTGGTGTGGAATTCTGGTTTCCATTTTCGTTTGTTTCAGCTTCTTAATTTCCCTTTCATTTCTGCTTGGATTCATTGGCTGCTTAGGAGAGTGTCATTTAGCTTCTATGTGTTCATGAATTTTCCAATTTTCCTGTTATTGATTTCCAACTTCATGCCACTGTGGCCAGAGAAGATACTTGATATGATTTCAGTCTTTTTTAATTTGCTAAGATTTGTTTTGTGGCCTAACATATAGTCTATCCTAGAAAATGTTCCTTGTGTGCTTGAGAAGAATATGTATTCTGCTGTTTTTGGATAGAATGCTCTATATATGCCTAAGTCCATTTGGTCTATAATATTGTTCAGATCTTCTCTTTCTTTATTGATTCTGTGTCTGGATAACTATCCATTATTGAGAGGTAGGTTATTAAATTTCCCAATTAGTATTGTATTATTGTTTATTTATCCTTTTAGTTCTGTTCTTTTTTTTTTCTTTATGTATTTAGGCTTTCTGATGTTGGGTGCATAAATATTTACAATTGTTATATATTCTTGGGATATTGGTCCTTGTCTCATTATATAATAACCTTCTTTGTTTCTTTTTACCATTTTAGTTTAAAATGTTTTTTTTCTGATATGATTATATCTACTCTTGCTTTTTTTGGTGGTAGGGTGGAGGGAATGTTTTCCATTTGCTTGAAATGTCTTTTTCCATCCCTTCACTCTCAGTGTGTAAATGTGTCTTTTTTTTTTAATTTTTTAATTTATTTATGATAGTCACAGAAAGAGAGAGAGAGAGGCAGAGACACAGGCAGAGGGAGAAGCAGGCTCCATGCACTGGGAGCCCGATGTGGGATTCAATCCCGGGTCTCCAAGATCGCGCCCTGGGCCAAAGGCAGGCACCAAACCGCTGCGCCACCCAGGGATCCCTGTAAATGTGTCTTTAAGACTAAAGTGAGTCTTTATGGGTATCCCTGGGTGGCTCAGCAGTTTGGCGCCTGCCTTTGGCCCAGGGCGCGATACTGGAGTCCTGAGATCGAGTCCCATGTCGGGCTCCTGGCATGGAGCCTGCTTCTCCCTCTGCCTGTGTCTCTACCTCTCTCTCTCTATGTCCATCATAAATAAATGAATAAATCTTAAAAAAAAAGTGAATCTTTATATTTTAGATTTTATTTTTATTTTTTATTTTTTTTAAAGATTTTATTTATTTATTCATGATACTCACAGAGAGAGAGAGAGAGAGAGGCAGAGCGAGAAGCAGGCTCCATGCACCGGGAGCCCGACGTGGGATTCGATCCCGGGTCTCCAGGATCGCGCCCTGGGCCAAAGGCAGGCGCCAAACCGCTGCGCCACCCAGGGATCCCAGATTTTATTTTTAGATCTAGTTTTGTATACCTTTTGATTAGAGAATTTATTCTGTTTATGTTTAAAGCAGTTATTGATAGATAAGGACTTACTATTGTCCTTTTGTTAATTATTTTCTGATTTCTATCTGTTTTGTAGATCCATTCTTTGTTTCTTACTATGCTTTTTGTGTGTTATAACATCTTGATATCAGTTATGCTTAGACTTCTTTATCATAGTGTTCTGTATAATTATTAGAAGATTTTTCCTTGTGGTTAATGTAAGGATTAAACAGATATCTTCAGCTTATACCAGCCTGTTTAAAACTGATAACAACTTATCTTCAAAAGAATTCCTATATTTTATACTTTTACTTCTTTTTCCCCTTCACATTTTAGTTTATTACTGTTACAATTCACATGTTTTAATATTGTATAGCTAACAGATTATTGTGCTAAGTGTCATTTTGGCTATGTTCTCTTATTAATTTTTTAAACTAGAATGTGCACCACTCTTACCATATTGCAGAATCTATGTACAACTATGTATTTACCATTACCAGTGGTATTTGTATTCCTTTTTGTTTTTACAATGTTCATTAGTGTTCTCTTACTTCCACTCAAAGAACTCTCTTTAGCATTTCTTCTAAAGTAGGTCTAGTGATAATGAAATCCCTCAGCTTTTGTTTGTTCAGGAAAGTCTTTGTACCTCTTTTGTTTCTAAAGGACAACTTCAACAGGTATAGAATTCTTGGTTGACAGTTATTTTCTTTCAGTATTTTAAATATGTCATCCCATTCTCTCCAGGCCTGAAAAGTTTATGTTGAGAAATATACCAGTAATCTTATGGGATTTACTTTGTACATAACTTCTCTCTTTTCTCTTGCTGCTCTTTAAATTCTTTCTTTGTCTTTGTCTTTTGACAAATTAGTTCTAATGTGTCTTGTTATAGCCCTATTTGGGTTCTATCTATTTGGGATTCTTTGGATCTCAATGGATCTGGATGTCCATTTCTTTCCCCATGACCAGGAAGTTTTGGGATATTATGGTTTTGAATATACTTTTTGTCCCTTTTTCTTTCTCTTTTTATGGAATTCCTATAATGTGAATATTGTTTTTTTCATTGTGTCCCAGGATTCCATAGGCTTTCTTCACTCTTTTTCATTCTTTTTCCTTTTTGCTTCTCTGCTTTGGTGGTTTCTAGTGTCCTATCAAAGTCACTGATTCTTTCTTTTGCCTGGTTGAGTCTACTTTTAAAACTCTGTATTCAACTCTTTAGTTTGGTTATTGTATTTTTCTGCTCTAAGATTTCTATTTTTTTGTTGATAGCTGCTATTTCCTTGTCGAACTTCTCTTTTGGTTCATGCATGCTTTTAATAATTTCATTTAGTTGTCTGTGTGTATTTTCTCATAGTTTACTAAACTTCCTTAAGAGAATTATTCTGAATTTTCTGTCTGAGAGTTCATAGATTTCCATTTCCTTAAGGTCATTTATTGGAACTTTATTAGTTTCATTGCTGGTACTTCCCTGATTTACCGAATTTTTATGATCCTAGATCTCTTATGATATATATACATTTGAGTAATGGGGCTCCTTTTCTAGACTTTTCAGGTTTGCTTTTACAGAGACAGTTCATCAGTCAGCTTAGTTTGGATTACTGGGTATGTTTACTGATAATGTCTTTGCTCTAGGCCAGTCAACTATGCCTACCTGTCTTTTGGCTCAGGTGCTACTGGGCCACAGATACCTTTAAAGGGTTATTACCAGCCTTATTGGTCAAATGGAACTGGAAGATACTTTTCATAACAGGTGGGGCTGTGATCTAGCTACTTGCTTGGGACTGGGCAAACCATCCTTCGGGGCTAGCAGAACTTCTCATTTGAGGATCCAAATGAGGCAGGTTCTAAAACCTGCTTAGGCCTCTGGTCAGTGTGCCCCTGACTTGAGTCTGCAGATGAGTAAAGCCCCTGGTTGGAATTCTACTGCAGATTTGAACTCAGTCTGCCAAGATCCATGTGCTCATTGTTGGAAGCCTCTTCCCTCTTCTCTATCACAGTCAGATTCCCAGTGGCTGGGCCCTGTAGGGTCCCTGCAATCCTACAGGTGGGAGAGAACAGTAAGGGTTGTTATGAAGCTACCCATATGCTAGGGTATACTGGTTGTCCCCCCTGGGTTCTCTTTTCCCACTGGAAGAACTTGGGGCTTAAGGGAAGCCTCTCTGCATAGTACTGCACTGGCTGGGGGAGGGACACTGTGGTCAATATAAAGCTACTTCTCTTACCCAGTGCAGTCTGTCTTGGTCTCTGAGGTACAGGGGAGTTTTTCACTCTTACCTCTGCATTCTAGGATTCCCTCAGAGGTGTTCTTGAATAGATGTTAATTACTCTTCTTGTGACTGGGAATGAAGTCAAGAATATTGTGTCATCATATTGGTGATGTTACTCTAAATATTTTTTAAATTCCTTATCATTTACAAAGTGTGGTCATGCCAGTATTTTACTTTATCATTGTAATGGATGTGTGTGGTAGGCCTACCTCCTTTTATCTCACTTTGCAAGTTTCATATTCATTCATTCATCCATTCATTCATTCATTTTCATTCATTCATTTCATATGAGGTTCCTAGGAGTGTGACTTACGTGACTTATGCACAACCTGCATAACAACTTATGCAGCTTATGAAATGAGGTTCGTAAGAGTGTAAAATCATATCTAAAGCTCAAGAGGTCTCAGTCCTGGGTGCTTTCTCTAAAATATCCCACAGAGTTTAACTGCTGCCTGGAATTCTGCCAGATTGCAGGAATAGTCTTTTACTATCAAAGCATTTTGGGTAGTTGCCAGTTGATTTTCATTCTAAATTAGGCCTCTCCTTAACTCTGATATATTTATTCTCTATATAGAAGTTCAGAGGAGAGAGACGAGGAAATTGACTTGGGATTTCAGAATTCCCTCACCATCTGAGATCAGGTGGTTTTAACTACAATATATATAAACTGTTTATTACATGTATTCAGTTGCTATGGACATAACCATATGCTTTGTGATCAGCTAGGTGTTGAGGGGAGTCCTAGCTCCAATTACTTATTCACATGTACATTTTTCCCTAATGAGGGTCAAATGTGTCGGTTACTTTTCCCTGAAATGTACATTTTAAAAAATATTTATTTATTCATGAGAGGCACACAGAGAGAGGCAGAGACATAGGCAGAGGGAGAGAAGCAGGCTCCACGCAGGGAGCCTGATGGGGGACTCGAACCCTGGAATCCAAGGTCATGCCCTGAGCCAAAGGTAGATGCTCAACTGCTGAGCCACCCTGGTGTCCCAAAATGTACATTTTTAAAAGAATTCCTTCATCATCCATGATAATGCTGGCAAAATAGCTTTACAGTGTGCTTCCTTTGACTTTCTTTTTTTTTTTTTTTTTTTTATTTTTATTTTTTTTATGATAGTCACACAGAGAGAGAGAGAGACAGAGACATAGGCAGAGGGAGAAGCAGGCTCCATGCACCGGGAGCCTGACGTGGGATTTGATCCGCGGTCTCGAGGATCGCACCCTGGGCCAAAGGCAGGCGCTAAACCGCTGCGCCACCCAGGGATCCCTTCCTTTGACTTTCTATGTGCTGTTTTACTTGTGGGTCTCCCAAATTAGGTTGATACCCACAGATGTGGTGCTTTCCTTCAGAAAATGCCTGGGTTGTCTTTAGAAGCTCTTGGTTGTTTCCTTGCTGATGAACCCTCTTCTTGACAAAGAAATCTTATTCCTTTCTCACTTCCATCTTCCTCTTTCCACTCTCTCTGTTTTTAAACTACCAGGTGAATATGTTTGGATGATGTGACACTTGAGTAAGGTTTGTTCACAAATCAAGTTTATAGATGATCAGTGTTTTTTATCTTGCCCTTATCATGATACTTAAATTATTTTTAATAAGTTGTTGGCTTCATTTTTCAAACAACAAATGAACCTTACAGAGTAAAGGATAGTGTGTGACTTGAAACATGGAACAGTGGACCCACCACTTCATCTAGCGGTACTTATCTCAGACTCCTCTCCCAAATAAAGTCAGTCTTTGAAAGGCATGATAATCTCACTTCACCCCTGCATCTTAAGCACAAAATACAGTGGACGTGGGCTCTGTATTCATGTAGCTAAATGAGAAAGAGAAAATATAATCTGGGGGAAGAAATAGATTGCTTGTAAGAACAATTTGATCAATTTATTTTAGCATTGTTATCCTCACCTATGCCGTATTGCCCGCATGAGTAGGCTATGACTTCCTCTGTGGTTGAATTCTAGTTTTGAGTGTTTCATTTCAGTAAGCAACATAGCAGTCCTGGAGAAGTTTGGGATCAAAACAGCCAATTTCCCTTCAAATGCCAATAAATATGGAGAGGTCTTAGCATTAGGTCACAGGTGTGTAAGTACCTCCACAGGCAGCATCATGCAATGCAAAGAATATGGGCTTTGCAATCAGACGGAGAAGTATTATTTTGAGCATTTATTAGTGCATAATGTGAGTTAATAAGATTCTTTGAAACTCAGATACCTATGAACTAGAAGGGATACCCCTATCACTCATGTTTGTTATGAAAATTTAATGAAATTAGCCATATAAAGTAACTGACAGTGTCTTTCCTTTTTTTATCATTAGCTCACTATCTTCATTTTCAGTGGTTTTATTTACATTTGGATACATGGATGGCTAGCTTGTTACCTAACATCCATCATCACTTTGGATTACATTTAATAATTGGGATTCAATTCAGATAATTATAAACCATTCACTACTAGTTTTCTGAAATCTTCTGAAAATTAGTGAGAAAAGAGAAACCACTCTTTAGATACTATTTAGAAACCTCCATTAGATACTAACAGCTCCAGGGAGAAGAATGTTTGGTTTAATAAGGCACTAAATAAGATATGCCTCTCCACAGGAGATAAAAGGTCAACCACAAACAAAGCCCAAGCTGTTTGTCTTAAGCCCACCCACCTGCTGCCCACAGCAAATAGCACTTCTGGTGTGGGGTAAGATGAAGGGAGAGAAAGTAATTGCTTCCCAAAGGCCATTGTCAAAAAGCTTAAGATTGTATAAAAAAAAAACCAAAAAACTTAAGACTATATAGATGACTATAAATCCTCCAAATAATGGATTGTATTTCCATGCCACCTCAATGCAAAAGGGAAGGTGTTGCTTTCTACTCTGAGACCAGAACTCCTACATTAGAGCTCATTATTAGTGTTTGTAATATCCAATGATGTGTTGGAACCCAGATCACAAGGATCTCAAAACTCAGACAAAAATTATTTTTTAGAAATTCTTTGCTCAAGGATATTCAGAGTAAAATTAACAAAGGTTAACTATGTTTAAGGTACTTAAAGCAAAATCTTAAATTTGCTCCTGATGTTTTCTGAGGGATCTGATTTTATGAGTCATTTAATTCTTCTTGACAGCATTTATTATTTAAGTTTAGGAAGGATCAACTAAGTTCTGCTTGTTACAATAAAGTTGCGACACAATTTATACTTTCAGAGCTGGAAGTCTTGAGACATGGACAGGCTAGCTCATTTGTTTTACAGATCAGAAGCTGAGGCCCCAAGCTGGTGAGTCACTTACTGGTGGCAGAGCAAAAGCTTAGCTCAGGGCTGTCCCCTATGCTTCACAAAAGAGGCAACTGCAAAGAGGGCTGCATTTTGATGACATGCAATGTCAAAAAAGTCACAAAGAGATAAAAAGAAGACACTCCAAATGGAAAACTGACTTGTCCAAATACGTTAGTCAGAGGCGTAATAACTGTAATAGACAAAAAGTGCCATGACAAGAAAAATCCAAAATCTGAAGAGAAATCTGGGCAAAGGGCACATTTTCCCAGAAAAGGAAATACAAGTGATAAAACTTATGTATACTTGATAATTCAAAAAATGAAAATGAAAACAACCATGGCTCTGTCTAATAAATCAACTAAAAACTGCAAGTGCTTGGGTGGTGATGCCAGTCTTTGCAGCAGGGTCCTGACAGGCACAGTACATGGGTACCCACACCTTGAAAAGTCCTCCGTGAGAGCATAGCCTGAATATTTATGTTCACTTCCAATATGCACCCCACAAAATAGTCAATAGCATGGAAATCTCTCTGTTTCTATGAAATTATTCATCACTCTATTACTTGTAGCACTTAAAAAAGGGGGTAGGTTAAATAATGATACATCCATATAATAGATGGTGCATGTAATAAAGTGATTTTTAAAGAATTTTGAATGTGGAAAGATGTTCAAAATGCAATTTTACATGAAATGAGGCACACAGCACAAAATTCAATGTAAGCATGATCCCACTTATATTAATTTAATTTTATGTAATACATTAAAATGTAAAGCAGTTCTCCATATACTTATAGTAGTTATCTCAAGACAGTAGAGGTTTTGTTTTCTTTATTTTTTCAAATATTGTACTATAAAGAGGAATTATTTTTAGAAACAGAAAAAGGAGTAGACTTATTTTTAAATAATTTACAAAGTTAAATTGAAATCAGATCCATTTTTAGAGTACCTCAATTTGCCATGAATTTAAAATTTTGGAGTCATCAAACCCCATTATGTTCACAGTGCATCCTCACAGATCACACAAAATGCCTGCTGCACATCTCATGATGATATTATTACCCAGTGGTCTCTGCATTCAAGATCTATTATTTTAACATTCTGGCAGTTTATTAGCCCTAATAAACAGTATATGAACTGATTGAGTACTTTTGCAAGCTGCTTCTCAAGTTTTCCATAAGCCTCAATATTCAGATACAGCAATTTATTCCTTCTCAGCCTCTACTTCTTTACTGTTGAAAAAACAATGACTAGTATTTATTCAGTGTGCCAAGAGCCCTACGTGTGTAGTTTCATTTAGTCCTCTTATTTCCTATTTTAAAAATGCACAAAGGTAGGCATAGGAGGCTTACTGTCCAGGCTACCCTCCCTGTCATGCCCCATGCCATTCATTCCCATGTCTCTGTTTCCTGGACTCAGAATAAACAGGTATTAATATTTTAATTATCATTGTACCAAGATTAGATTTACCCTCCATTTAGGGTCTAATTTGCTACTTTAAGAAATTGCAAAGCTCCATGCCTTGGTTTTTCAGCCCATTCATGAGAGATGATTAAGAGTTTTTAGCCAGTCTAAATGTTTACCTTTCTGTTGAAAGAAAGGCTAATGGTTTTGTTAAATAACGAAATTCAACCAAGTAAATTTGAAGACCTAATTGACTTTATTAAATGATTTATGAATTGGGCAGTACCCCATCTAGCAAGTCGAGGGAACTCCAAAGAGTTGTACAAAATAGAAAGTTTTTATAGAAAGAGGGTGAGGACAAGAAAGTTATTAGCAAAAGAAAAAGACTGTTCCAGGAGAACTCACACTCTAGGGGGAAAACAAGGTGTCTTATTTTTTTTTAATAAATTTTTATTTATTTATGATAGTCACAGAGAGAGAGAGAGAGAGAGAGGCAGAGACACACAGGCAGAGGGAGAAGCAGGCTCCATGCACTGGGAGCCCGATGTAGGATTCGATCCCGGGTCTTCAGGATCGCGCCCTCGGCCAAAGGCAGGTGCCAAACCGCTGCGCCACCCAGGGATCCCAACAAGGTGTCTTATTACACACATTGCATCATCTCTGAGGATTAGAGAGTTCCCTGGTGATGGACTCATTGGCTTGGATTGAAAAAAATTCTTGACTGACCAGTCAAGATGACATTTCTGGAGGAAGTTGAAACTGTAATTAGATTATGTATTGAGCACTGGTTTGGGAATCCTAAGTGACACCATTTTGAGTCTGTGGGGGTTTTTGTTTGTATTTTTGTTTGTTTTGGTAACAGCATATATTTATATTTTCATAGATACATTTATGTTTTAATATGTTTTATTAAGTATGAATTTATATTTTAATGAGAATTACAGGCACAATCTCTGTATATTATACAGTTAATGTTGCAGTGATTTTTGTTGGGTTATATGTGTCATTTTCTTTGTTGCTGGGAAGATGCTAACCTTAAAAGTAATAATCGTATATAAGAATTATTTCCGTTTATAATCTACTTGCCTTTATTTCCCTCAGCACTTAAAAATGGACTTTAATCTCTGATGTTCATTCAGTTGGAAACCACCAATACGGAGGATTTATAAACAAGATTTGTGTAGTTCTGAATATATTTACATGTTTTCACAAATCAGTATGCCTTCTGACTTATCAACAAATAGCTGAATGCAGAGAGATAATACTGATACTGATATTAAAGGAACTATGTATTTCCATTTGCTTCTGAAGATAGAGGGAGCTTCTTTTTTTTTTTTTTTTTTTGATAGAGAGATCTTCTGACCTTTTGCTTCTCTTTTCCTAACACCATGCAATAGCATTATACAAATGTTAGATGAGGTGCCAAGTCTTATTTGCTTTATATGTTTTTAATTAAACACACTGATCATAGAAAAATAAGTTCACATAACTCTCATGGGTTAGGGGGTGCTGAGGGGGAGTTACCCATAGAATAGCTTCTGGTTTCCAAGTTTAGAATCCATATATTTATTTTTTTCTTTTGTGACTGCAGCTTCTTCATTAAATGTCCTAAAAATTAACACCCACCTTCTCATAGAACTGACTTTTATGTGTCTAGTTGATGGCTGTAGTGCTGAGAAATTTACTTGATCCTTTCAGGATGCTGATTAATTCCATGACTTTGCACTCCTTAAAATTCACTGTTTTGTGATAAGATCTGCCGTACTCCAGTCATTTAAAATGCAAATTATCAGAGGTAACAAAACTGTACCTAAGAGGTAGTGCCTCACACAGTGTCCAGACTGGATGTGAGAAGATTCTCTAGGGTGGGGAATGGGGTGAGGGAGAGAACCACTACTAAGAAAAAAGGAACAGGTGGTATCTGCAAGCCTTGTGTGGGTGAGTCTGGGGCCCTGACCTGTGAACTCTGTGTGCCTGATCAGTGGGAAGGCCTGTCCTGGGGGCAAGGGCTGTGGCAGGGTGGAAGTAGGAGAGAGACAAATGCCCTCACCCTGTGGGTGGGCTTTCTTAGGGCCAAACTACATCTGCAGCTTTGCAGGGAGGGCATCCAGAGAGCACTTGACTGAATTATGTAGGTTAACAGATGCCTCCAGGATGAAATGGTGAGACAATGAAAAAAAGAAAATCAAAATGGCTCTAGAGGAAAGTACATCTAAGGAACAAGTGACAGCTTTCACACGTGGATCTGATTTCTCAAATAGGTATGTGGCTTGTCTCAAGCCCTCCAGCTCTCCACTGGGATTTGTGAAGCTCCTTTGCTGGATATCAGGTTGTAAGCAGATTTGCCAGGCTTTGCTGGCAGATTCCTGCATGCTCATTATGATCACCTAAAGAGGCTTCCTCTGGAAGACAGTAAAGCTTTGTGGAAGGACCCAGGACTGGAGCCAGAACTGGGATCTGTCTCCACAGGTATTGCCTGGACCTGAGTTTCCCCAACCTGCAAAATGATAGCATTGTATAAGTTAGTAAGACTAAATTATAGTTCTAATGGTGTGGTGCTGTTACGGAGAAGTAATTGAATCATTTCAAATATTCTGATTTTTGTGGCTCGAAGACTTTGGAAAATACCAATGTTTGCTATGCACAACAAAGAAAATGATTCTTATGTTTTTGTTTGTTTGGCTTTTTTTTTAAATGACCTTTAAAGTCCTTTTAGGATTTTGAGGCTGCAGAAGTCAGTCCTGGGGAAAGATCAGTCAGCATGTTTTGGAGCAATTTTGCTAAGTTATATTTACTTGAATGTTAGTTTTTAAGCAGAGTAATTGTTATTTGCTTTTTACCTGCTTGGGCATACTGAATATGGTTCCTCTTTGTGAACTCTGATTCTGAAAGGATTTGGAATGACTCAGTAATTTTTCTGTAAATTGCTAACACAAACTATAATTTTATTCTGAAGTTCTTCATCTTTGGTAAATATAAAATGCTTAACTATTAAACACTTGCTCTGTTGAATAAAACTTTGAGAAGTTGTAGTATTGCCTCCCATTGCTGAAGTTAATCAATTATTCCTTGTGGATAGTAAAGAAAAAGATATAAATGATTCCTTGTTCTATTTGGTGTTCTCTGTTATGTGAATACATGATGAAATATTGTTATTATGGCATGACCTCCCTGTTTTCTTGATAGGTGACTTTCAGAAGTATATGTTCCCCTCCCCCTGGACTTTTCCACAGTGTTCCAGATTCTAGTAAATAAATGGTATAACCAAATAATGCTCGAGCAAGAATCTCACTTGTTTGAAAATTGGGGGCTACTGCAATGAGATTGTAGTATGTGTCATAGAGAAAAAAAGAAATTGTTTTTCCTGTGCCCATCTTAGAGTCATGGGCTAGGGCTCTGCAAATTCGATGGGCAAAAGACAGATTAGTAAGAGAAAAACAAAGAGGAGCATATTCATGCATGCACTGAGCAAACCCACATGAGTACTCCAGCGATGCCTTAACTCAAAAGATGTGATTGGGGAGTAACTGGGTGGCTCAGTCAGTTGAGCATCTGACTTGATTTCAGTTCAGGTCATGATCTCAGAGTTGTGAGATCAAGTCCCAAGTCAAGCCCCACACTCAGCCTGGAATCTGCTTGAAACTCTCTCTCTCTACTCCCCTGCCCCCTATTCATGTTCCTTCTTTCTCAAATAATTAAGTAAATATTAAAAAAAAAAAACAGAAGGTGGGCTGGAACTTGGGTTTATGTGGCATCTTAACAAAAGAACAATACATTTGTAGATAAGTGACGTGGTGAGGGAAAGGCTTTTAGGGGTGACAGATATATGAGGAAACTAATGGTAAGTAGGAGCTATTTAGTAAAGTTTATGTAGACTCTTGATAAGTGTCATCTCATCTCCTATAATGAAGCTGTTATTTTCTTCCTGGTATGCACTTGGGGGAAGGTAGGAGGAGCACCTTCACAAGCAGACTCTATATTCTGTTTTCAGGTAAGTAGGGAAAGAGTTCTTCTTGTGTCTGCTTTTTCTTAGTTGCCTTCAGCTCAAAATAATTCTCAGGCCTGAGCGGCATGTTTTGGGATGACATATTTGGAACCCCTTCATCAGCCAAGTAGGGTCTGTATAAGGGCAGGACTACCCATAGACCCACAAAGGTTTTCAAAAGCAGGCAAACAGGCACATGCTCAGGCAGACAGTACCTTCAGAAGGAGACAAGGTTTTAGCTTAGCCATCTTCTGAGCCTTGGTGTCGGAAATTGCTTGTGAATACTGAAGCTGTTCTATGGATGGTCTGGGGTGAGTCTGCTTTCCCCATGTCCAGAGTTGTGGTAGAAAATTCAAGGTCCAACTGTGCAAGCCTCAAGAGACATTCACAGCTCTCAGCAGCACTGAGGCAGATATATCATTGGATTTTTGTCTGGATTTCCCTCGCTTCTGCTTTTTCTTCAGTTTTTTTTTTTTTTTTTTCCTCCCAGCTCCTTTCCTTCTTGGTGTATAAATACCTTAAGTTCTCAAATCTAGACCCATGAACTTCTCCTCCTAGTGCCTACTGTGCCCCAGCCCCAGGCTAGCCCTCTACTCAATTCCCTTAGGATTCCTATCTCAGAGTAGAGTCCTGAATTACTGATAACAGTTTCAAAGCATACATGACTGGCCCTGACCAATTGTGTCTACTACTCTCTTGTTCTCTCCCCAGTTCTGTTGACTCTTGTCTTCTGAATTTAGTTAATGCACCTGAGTAGCTGTTCTGGCACCTTTACCTGTTCTCTTCTCCCCCTCTGGAATATTTACCTCTAGCACCACCAACCTGAGGACACATCACTGTATCATTATTCTCTGCTTAACTGTCTCCTTTTCAGAGTTTTTCCATCTGCTTCATCAAAAATAGCATTCTTCTACACCGTTACTCTCCATTCTTCAATGTACTTTTATTTTTCTTCAAAGTATCTGGCATATCTTGTGGTTCTTTATTTGTCTTAAATTGTCTGTATGCCCCAAAAGAGATCTGTTTTGTGCAACTCCTACAGAAATGCCTGGTCAAGTAAGATAAATGAACTATGATGAGCCTCCTCTACATTACGTGTCATCACTTTTCTTTAAAAATTGCATTTATACCTTCCTCTTAACTCATTTTTGTCTGGTTCATCTGGATGTAATACTTCTTTTGCCATTTTATTGTCTTTTCCTTGACACCTAGGTTCCACGAGATGTTAGCCAAGTGGCTTGCAGACTTGCATTTGGTTCAGTGTCCTTTATAGTTTACACTGTGCAGCTGGAATATCTCCTCATCCTTGTTTCTGTTGCTCCCAAGCTCCAGAGCATGATTCTGTGATTCCTCCATTGATGCAGGGCCATGAATAAATTAATAAAATCTTTTTTAAAAAGTAGGACTTGTATTAGTCAAGAAAATTTTAAATGAAAGAATTAATGAAAGTATCAAGTTTTCCCTTCCTTTCCATCATTCTTTTGTTGTGGATATATTTTGCATATATTATAGTTTGCATTTAATGTATATGTGCTCACTTGTTCACACACATTTTTATAAGTCTGATGGGAAAAAAAGAATTCCTCTCCTCTCTGCAGCTGCTTGTATTAAAGTTATCTCTGGCAGTTCTGATCCAAACACAAATATGTGTTTCTTTTGCATATACTATGTAAAATATAAAATTCAGGAAAGGGACATCGTCCCCCCAAATATGACAGTTACACTCTTCTGTATGTACATCACCAAGTGATGTTGAATCATCATGGGAACTGGCAAGACCTGCACACCTTCCCCGCCAAGTTCATTGGTTACGGTGCAGTCCCACATCAGCCACGCCATCTCATGGTTGGAAGGAGAGCCAAGAGATGTGACTGCACAAATGACGCCTAATGAGGGGAGTGTTGGACTTTATTTATGGATGGAAGAATTTGAGTGTATCTGTAAGCAGAGGGAAAGAAGCTAGCAGAAGGGAAACATGAAAACTGCAGTGCAGGCATGGAGGAAGTCCAGAGCAGAGGGGAATGGCTTTCCTGTGTCTACTTCTTCCTTTCAGTAGATTTCTACTTCTCACTTGCATTTCACTTTTAGACTAAAAGTAAAAATAGATAGCTTGTTGATTACTTGATATTTCTTATATATTCAGTCCCTGTGTTTTGTTTACTATTCTCTTTCAGTCTTCATCTCTTTTCTGTCAAAATGCTCCCTGTCCTTACAGTTTAGCCTGAATCCCACCTTCAGAAGGCTCCCTGGCCCCTTTCCCCAGATGCATCCTCTTCTTCCCTCCCATCATCCTTTAACCTGTGTTCCTCTCTTTTAGAGCACTTTTCCTTTCCTGCCTTGTTGTGTAATTATGTGTGTCCTCCACATAAGGGTGACTTGATAATGAAGCCACTATATAGGTGTTTATTTCAAAATCCAGCTTGATTTCTGCTTTCTCTCTGGAGGATTCTGAACTACCCATGTCTACATTGTTTTTAACTTTTCCTGACCTTTCAAAGCTCATTAAATTTTTTTTCATCTCCATGATTTATTTATTTTATAACTAGAAGTTTGTTCCTTTTGACCCTTGACCCATTCACCCATTATGTGCCCCCCCTCAACAGCCCCCTACCCCTGGCTCTAGCAATCATCAATCTCTTCTTTGTATCTATGAACTTGTTTTGCTTTATTTTAGATTCTACATATAAGTGAGATCACACAGTATTTGTCTTTCTCTGATTTATTTCACTTAACATAATGCCTTCAAAGCCTATCCATGTTGTTGCAAATGGCAACATTTCATTCTTTTTATGGCTGAAAAATATTCACATATATGTATATATGTATGTGCATGTGTGTGTGTGCGTATCTATCTCACATCTTTTATTCATCCATTGACAGAAACTTAGGTTATTCCCATGTCTTCACCATTGTGATAATGCTGCAGTGAACATGGCAGTATAGCATGTATCTTTTGGGGTTAGTATTTTCCTTTTCTTTGGATAAATGCCCTCAAGCTGAGCTCGATTTCTTTTTTTTTAAGATTTATTTATTTATTTATTTATTTATTTATTTATTTATTTATTTATGTATTTATGTATTTATGAGAGATAGAGGCAGAGACATAGGCAGAGGGAGAAGCAGGCTCCCTGCAAGAAGAGCCCAATGTGGGACTCCATCCTGGATCCCGGGATCATGCCCTGAGCCAAAGGCAGGCACTCAACCGCTGAGCCACCCAGGCATCTCTGAGCTTGATTTCTTTCTCCTCTTTGAAGCATTCTGAACTAACCAGCCCACATTTTTCTTTTCCTGTCATTTCAAAACTCAGTCAAAGAAATAATGAATTGATCTCCCTCTTCAAGTACTAATCTTAGTCTGTCTTAAATATTTCAGATATTTAAGACCACCCCACACATTTGTGAAGTCATAGGGGGTGGTCAGTAAATGGCAGCTCTCAATATATGCTTATTCAAAGAGTGTCTTCAAGGATCATTTTATTCATAGATGTTGTCTGTTGTTCCAGGAAAGATAGTAAGCTATCTCCAGAACCAGATATTTTAGCTCTTAAATATCCTTTCAAGCATCCACTACAAACTATACTCAAAAATAAAAAAAAAAAAAAGAATTCACTATAATTCTACATTAGATGATTAAAAATAATTGACTATGGTAGAAACCTAGGAAATATTAGTGTCTATGTGTATGTGTATTATTAGTGATATATATGACAAAAATGGAAATAGTATGCAAAATTATTTTAAATGAAGCAGTGCCCTTGTATTTAAGAAGCAGAGACACACAGTTGAGAAGGTTAAAGGTCTATATGTTTCTGCTCAAATAAGTAGCTAGTACATTTCATAAAGAAGCTCAGAAAACAAACAGAACTGTCCTCTGCGATTTACACAGCCTAAGGGATTCCACAGAGCTCCTGAGTATTGTGCTACTGCTAAATAGAACAATAAGGATACTATTTGGAACTATTATTTATAACAAGAATGTGCTTTGGAACAACCATAGCTTGGTGAAACAGATGTGACCTTCTTTCCTGATTTTTTCTATTTTGAAGGGTTTAGCTTGTGTCTATATTGTAGATGTTTGCTTTGTTCATTCAGCCCAATGGCAAAACACTCGACTTTAAATTAAATATTTTTATACATCAGCAGACCCTTTAATTTCCTTTAGTTTCTTCTTAGTAATGTCCTAATATCTATTTAAGGACTAGAAAGCAATGATCTTGAGTCTTAGGAAACATTGTAGTAATGCCTAATTGAAGATTTTTAAATATCCACAAAAATAACTGTTTATAATGAGTTGATGAAAAAAATTAGGTGACAATCTCTTAATATATTATTGCATTATAACTCAATTATCTTACTTTTTGCTTGCAGAAGGGGAACCTATTCCTTGATACAACAACAACTGAAATGTACTGTATTTCACATTCTCTTCTACTCTTATAAATGTTTTACCTCTGGGGGCTTTGTGTGGCAGATATTTGGGGTCCTGACTAATTTGGTGTTGTGATTCTCTTTGCCCCATAAAGCTTGGCATAAGGTGATAATAGAGCTACAAGCTGAATGGTACATTTTCTCATGAAAAGACACTGCTAGAATTACACAAATGAAGTTTTACACTTGGCAAAAGGCATGTAATGAAGTCAGATGAAAAGCCTTGGTGCCTTCATGATAAAAACTGGAGAAACAGAGAGGCACCTGGGTGGCTCAGTCAGTTAGGCATCCAGCTCTTGGTTTAGTTCTAGGTCATGATCTTGGGGTGGTGAGGTCAAGCCCAGCACCAAGCTCCAGGCTCAGCATGCAGTCTGCTTGAGATTCTCTCTTTCCCTCTCCCTCTGCCTCTCTCCCTGCTCATGTTCTCTCTCCTAAATAAACTTTTTAAAATCAATCAATCAATCAATCAATCTTAAAAAAATAAAAACTGGGGAAACAAATGTGTGTCCTATATGCCCTGAGTATCACTCACTTGATAAAATGCTTTCCCCATTCTCCTGAGAAGGTGGAGAGGCAAAGAAAGGAAGCTGGGGCCCAGCCCACTTCTGATCCTGATAGCCCTGCTTACTTAGCCTCTGGGCACCAACATCATGGCATCTGCCTAATATTTTCCAGTGGTGTTCTTTTACTGTCCAGTTTTTGGGTGGGCTTTACTATCCTCATAAAGGAGCCTGTGTGTAACTGTTTAAATAATTTTGCTTTCATGACAGTAAGTGGTGTTCTACACCCAAACCAGAGGAATATGTTTACCATTGCCTGTGTTTACACTGAGAGGAGGACTGAGAACAGGCTGTAGTTGGTTGCCCCCACGTCCAGCCCAAAGGTCAGCACCTCTGGGATATCTCAGCCTATGATGGAGCTATGTGACACAGAGCAGGACTGAAAGTGTTCTAAGAGAATGAGGTGACTGAGGAAGGCCTGCAGCACCTGGGAGGTAATGAACTGAAGGAAGAAAGGAATTGCCTCTGAGCCAGAGCCTCTCAGTTCCCTGGGTGACATCAGATAACATGCAAGACCTGAAACCAGCTTCTGGAGAAAGGCTCAACAAGCAACAGCCATGTGCTCATGAGGCTTTTGAGGTGTCTCCAAGGAGCCTCAGCCACTGGGACTCAGATGAGTTAAGCAAAGTTGGAGGTGCAGGTTTCCAAGTTTCTGCCTTGCCAACTCCAGACTCAGTCTTCCACATTTTCACAAGGAAAACAAATACCAGACACAAGCACTTTGCCAGTTGAGTTTCTAGCTGAGTCTAGTTAAGTGATTGAGCACAATGTTGCTATCAATCCTTCCATACAAACTTTAGGTTCACACCTTTCTCTGGTCCTTGGAGCACTTGTGTTTGGCCATCTCCATGTTTGATTGATCACTTGCTATCTATTTGTTGATTGTCTCATTTATAGAAATACTGATGATGATGAGCTTCTGTAGTGGATGGAATTTATGCTACAGTCTTGGGCTACATAAAATGAGATTGTGAGGGATACATTTCTACTGATGTAGTCCCATCACCAAGATACTGAAAGCACTAGGATCTCTGCCTCCCACTCTCTCCAATGTAGCAAGAGAAAAAAATCACCCAAATTGTATGTTGGCAATTCCAAGTTGAGAAGACTAGAAGCAGATCACATTCAAATCTTTCTTTGTTTTTTTTTTTTAATTGATTTTTTTATTTAAATTTTTTTTAAATTTTTTATTGGTGTTCAATTTACTAACATACAGAATAACCCCCAGTGCCGGTCACCCATTCACTCCCACCCCCCGCCCTCCTCCCCTTCTACCACCCCTAGTTCGTTTCCCAGAGTTAGCAGTCTTTACGTTCTGTCTCCCTTTCTGATATTTCCCACACATTTCTTCTCCCTTCCCTTATATTCCCTTTCACTATTATTTATATTCCCCAAATGAATGAGAACATATAATGTTTGTCCTTCTCCGACTGACTTACTTCACTCAGCATAATACCCTCCAGTTCCATCCACGTTGAAGCAAATGGTGGGTATTTGTCATTTCTAATGGCTGAGTAATATTCCATTGTATACATAAACCGCATCTTCTTTATCCATTCATCTTTCGTTGGACACTGAAGCTCCTTCCACAGTTTGGCTATCGTGGCCATTGCTGCTATAAACATCGGGGTGCAGGTGTCCCGGCGTTTCACTGCATCTGTATCTTTGGGGTAAATCCCCAATAGTGCAATTGCTGGGTCGTAGGGCAGGTCTATTTTTAACTCTTTGAGGAACCTCCACACAGTTTTCCAGAGTGGCTGCACCAGTTCACATTCCCACCAACAGTGTAAGAGGGTTCCCTTTTCTCTGCATCCCCTCCAACATTTGTTGTTTCCTGCCTTGTTAATTTTCCCCATTCTCACCGGTGTGAGGTGGTATCTCATTGTGGTTTTGATTTGTATTTCCCTGATGGCAAGTGATGCAGAGCATTTTCTCATATGCATGTTGGCCATGTCTATGTCTTCCTCTGTGAGATTTCTCTTCATGTCTTTTGCCCATTTCATGATTGGATTGTTTGTTTCTTTGGTGTTGAGTTTAATAAGTTCTTTATAGATCTTGGAAACTAGCCCTTTATCTGATATGTCATTTGCAAATATCGTCTCCCATTCTGTAGGTTGTCTTTTAGTTTTGTTGACTGTATCCTTTGCTGTGCAAAAGCTTCTTATCTTGATGAAGTCCCAATAGTTCATTTTTGCTTTTGTTTCTTTTGCCTTTCTTTGAACAGGAGATCTCTAATCAAGAATTCCTTCAAAAGTTTGTGTAGGAAAGTTAAAGAACTAAAGAGATATTTCTTAATTCCTATATGTTGAGAGTGATTGCAAATACATCCAGGTACATAGTTCTGTGGGTTATTTTTCTTTACTTCTTTGATAAGATTATGTAAGAAAGAGAATTGAAATGTAAATATTTTTACATTATTTTTTACATCAGAATGTTTAATAATTGAAAACAATTATTTCAAAAAGAAAAACAGCTGAGAATGCTCATGTTTACTTAACATCCAGATAAACTGAATAGTGATTTTCAAATATTGATGGCCTGAAATTAATAACATGTAACTCAAAATTTAAGGGATAGTGTAAATATCAGGCCTACTTACTATAAATTAGCAGGTAATAAATGTCTTGAATGAGTAGGCCAAGTGATTTCAGAAAATTGATACTGAACAGAACATTAAGTCCTATGTTTGACCAAATTAAAATAAATAGTTATGGAAATGTGATTATCAGATTTTCTGTTTATGTGCAGTGTGTTCAGGAATGGGGTATATGAGATAGTTTGTCTCGACTTCTCTCTCATAGTGATGCTTACTTCTCTGGTTTACTCTAAATAGTAATTTTCATGCCTAGAAATATAGGACTTTACCATATAAAATACTTTTTTGTTGTTCATCTATAATATATACTTGATAAATAAAATTAATGCAACAAGTAGTCACATGTGCCTAGTAGGATAAATTAATGAGTAAGTCATCCAGTGGGGAACTTAGAAATATTAAGAGCCAGTCAGAGGATAAAGGAAAAGTGTAAATTGTACCCCCAGGTACTTATATTTTATATTGTGATCAAACAGTACAGAGAAAACATTGATGATGACTGTGGGCTCGACAGGAATATGAAGGCTATCCCCTTACTGAGAAACAGGCAAGACACTTACCCTGTGTGCAAGGTTCATTTGTAAAACACTCACTAATCAACTCTATAGGCTGATAATAAGAATTTTTGTGTTTCTTGTGTTTCTACCACCAAAAACTAATATAATATGATATAATATAATATAAAATAATATAGTATAATATATGAGATGATTGTTTTCAAGATACTGGGATTTAGACAGTTAGTAACTATAGTCCCAGAGATGTGGGAAACAAGTAAACCCTAGGATTGGCTCAGCTCAGTGCCTTGAGAGAGTTTCAAGGATATGATGCAGAGAGGAGAACTGAGGCAGAACCTGATAGTGACCCTGAATGGATAAGTCAGAGCAGAGAGTCAGGGGAACTTAATGGCTACAGTTCACAAGTACAGTACCAGAGAGGAGAGAAGTACAGAGAGAAATCCCTAGAGACCAGCAGAGTCCCCATCAAACATTCAACAGAGTACTCAGATCAATGCTTGCATATGAGAAAAATACCTGAGGCTGGGGGAAGAACAACCCACAAGGAGCCTCCTAGCTTATCAGGGCTAAGAGTTTCCTATTCCCACTATTTAGATTGGAAACTTTGTAATTTATGGGACACTGGAATAATACCATCGTAGGTAAGGGTTTTACTTTGACTATAGAGAACAATTAACCACAGAATGAGCCCAGTTCTGGTTCCACCTAATAAATCCTACAAGTAAGAGCCAAAAGGATCAAACTACTTCCAAATAACTAAATAACATCCCCAAACAAAGTGAAGCAAATTTATAAGAAAGCACAAATATCTAACTCCCAGAAAGGTAAAATCTGTAATGCCTGGAACCTGATCAGAATTTACTAGACATGCATAAAATCCTGAAAATAGGAGACATAATGAGAGAAATAAATCCATCAAAATTGACCCAGGAATGACACAGATGTTAGAATTAGCAAACAAGTGCATTAAGACAGTTATTGTAGGACTTCTGTTTCTGACTAAGATGGAACAGCCTTGTTCCTCCCAGATTGTCCCCCTCACAAATGAAAACCCCTGAACATAATACAACGAACACACACAGGAAGCCTTGAAAGATAGAAAGAGGAAGCTGGGCTGCCTACACACCATCAGTGAGACACAGATCATGAGAGTAAAAGCTAGTGGCCACTCTGCTTTTCTTCCTTCCCCCCACTTTGTCAGTGGGGCCTCTTGGTGACACCCCACCTCAGTGGTGATGAGATGGTCTGAGTTTATGACACCGCTGCCCAAGGAAGGTTTTAGTGGGACCAAGGAGGGGCCTGACCTCCTACCCTAATGCACCCTAATGGGGGAGAACCCACTTATTTTGGGATGCTGTAGGTGGGAACTAGTGGGAACCTGAACATTCACACTTACCTGGCCCTTAAGCTATACATGAATATGGGAACTGCCTAATAAAAATGGAAAATTAAATGGAAGTCTCCCAATGTAATACCCCAAATATCCAAGATGTAATAGAAAAATCACTCATAATTCCAAAAACCAGGACAATCACAACTTAAAAGAGAAAAGCCAATATTGAAATGAATCAAATGGTGCAATTGTCCGATGAGGATTTTAAGTCAGCTATCATAAAAGTGCTTCAGTAAGAAATGACATTCTTAAAACAAATGAGAAAATAGAAAATCTAACCAAAGATACAGGTATTATTAAAATACAGAAATTATAGAATGGACAAGTATAATAACTGAAAATTTTAAAAAATTGCTGTATGGGCTTTTACAGTAGGATGGAAATGACATAGATAAAATCAGTGACCTGGAGGATAATTAACAGAATTTACCCAGCTTGAGCAACAAAGAGAAACTATACTGAAAAAAAAAATTTTTTTTTTTTTTTTTTTTTTTTTTTTTTTTTTATTGGTGTTCAATTTACTAACATACAGAATAATACCCAGTGCCCGTCACCCATTCACTCCCACCCCCAGCCCTCCTCCCCTTCTACCACCCCTAGTTCGTTTCCCAGAGTTAGCAGTCTTTACGTTCTGTCTCCCTTTCTGATATTTCCCACACATTTCTTCTCCCTTCCCTTATTTTCCCTTTCACTATTATTTATATTCCCCAAATGAATGAGAACATATAATGTTTGTCCTTCTCCGACTGACTTACTTCACTCAGCATAATACCCTCCAGTTCCATCCACGTTGAAGCAAATGGTGGGTATTTGTCATTTCTAATAGCATCTGTGACACAGAGGCAGAGATATAGGGAGAAGGAGAAGCAGGCTCCCTGTGGGAAGCCTGATGTGGGACTCAATCTCAGATCCCGGGATCATGATCTGAGCTAAGGGCAGACACACTCAACCACTGAGCTACACAGACACCCTCAGAGAGAAATTATAGGGGAGCACCAATTTAAAGGACAGTAAATTTCTCATAGGAAACCACATTGTAAGCATGTAGTAGGAAGTGGTACAAGATACTGAAAAGAAAGAATTATCACTGTGATTTTTTTTCAACTGTGAATTTTATGCCCAGTCAAAATATCCCTTAGCAATGAAGGGGAAATAAATACATTATCAGACAAAGATGAACTAAGGGAATTTGTTGCTTGGAAATCTATCCTTTGAGAATGTTTAAAGGAAATCTTTCTAGATACAAAGGAAATGATAACAAAAGTCTTGGAAATTCAGAAGGAAAAGAACATAGACTATCCCACTTGTCATTACTGTCTTAAATCATAATTAGATGGATGAAACAAAAAAATGTAATATCATTTGATATGATGCTCAACATATGTAAGGAAGTACTTAGGACAATTATATTTTAAAATCAGGGTAATAAAGGTACCTCAGTGAAAGTGAGGTTTCTACACTCCACCTGAGGTGGTAAAATGTTGATACCAGTAGACTGTGATATTTAGCTTTGTATATTATATCTAGAACTACTAACAAAACAATGTGAAATAATATTCTCAAGAACATTATAAGCAAATCAATAAGGAATCCTAAAAAACTCAACTCAGGAAAGTTAGAGACAGAGAGAAACAGAGGAGACAAAGAGAACAAATAATAAAATGGCAGACTTATATTCTAACATATCAAAACTTACTTTCAAATGTAAATCATCTGAATTAACCAATTAAAAGATAGGAATTGGTAGAATGGATTCTAAAAATACATGATTTAATAATATGCTCTATAGATGTAACCTACTTCAAATACAGTTACATAGATAGGTTGAAAGTAGAAGGATGGAAAAAGGTACACCATGCAAATATCAATAAAGGAAGAAAGCAGGTTTGACCATACTAATATCATGTAAAGTATACTCTAGAGAAAAGAAAATTATCTTCAACCAAGACTATTACATAATTGATCCACTAGGAAAACTCCTGAAAATGTGTGCCTCAAAATAGATGAAGCAAAAAATTTACAGACTCTAAAGGAGAAATAGGCAAATCTGCAATTATAGTTGAGGACTTCAGCATCCTACTTGATAGAACTACTAGGCAGAAAACTGTCGAGGATATAGAAGAACTGAAAGCACAATCATGGTCATTGACATACACACACACATTCCACCCAACAAAGTAAAATACATACTTTTTCAAGTGTCCATGGAACATTCAGCAAGATAGATAATATTTCAGGCCATAAAACAAACCTCAGCAAAATTATAAGAATTGAAATCATACAGAATATGTTCTCTGACCACAGTGGAATCAAACTAGGAACTGATAACGTAAAGAACACGTTTATTAACATATTTCTAAATACCCATAAGTTAAAAAAGGAAGTCTCAAAGAAAATTTAAAATACATGAAACAATAAAAATGAAACTATAACATATCAGCATTTGTGGGATATAGCTAAAGCAGTGCCAAGATGAAATTTACAGCAGTAAATGCTTATATCACAAAAAAAGAAGGGTCTCAAATCAATAATGAAAGTTTCTATTTAAGAAGACTAAAAAAGTAAAATAAATCCAGACAAGCAGAAGGAAGAGAATAATAAAGGTAAAAGCAATAATCAGTGAAATAGAGAATAAGAAATAAATAGAAAAAATCAATTAAACTGAAACTTGTTTTTTTATTAATTGATAAACATATAGCAAGACCGACTATGACAGAAAAAGAGAAAAGCACATACCATCAATATCATAAATAAAATGGGACATATCACTATAGATCCTGCTCCCATTAAATGCATGATAAAGTAATATAAGCAACGTTACAGTCCTTGAAAACCAGTATTGACAAAACTCAGCTGAAGTGAAATATACAACCTGATAATCCTAATGAAATGGAATATGTAGTAAAGAGCACGCCAACCCCTGCCAAAATTATTAGGTCCAGATACTTTCATTGGAGGATTCTACCAAGCTTTAAAGAAAAATAACAGTTCTATATAGCTCCTTAAAATAGGAGGGAACATGTCTAACACAGAGACTAGTGTTTAGTATTGCCTTGATACTAAAACCAAAAAAAAAAAAAGAAAAAGAAAAAGAAAAAAAGACAATACGAGAGAGAGAGAAAGAGAGAGATGGAAGGGGTGAAGCAAAGAGGAAATTGGAGGAGGAGAAATAATTTAGAGACCACTATCTCTAATGAACTTACATGTAAAATCTCAAGAAAATATTAGCCAACTGAATCCAGCAATATATAACATGCGTAACATATTACGCACCATGATAAAATGGGCTTTATTACTGCTATTTGAGGCTGGGTTCAACATTTGAAAACAAATCAGTGTAATCTGCCATATCAACAGGGTATAGAAGAAAAATCATAACTTGATATTGTTTGAACTAAAAAATAATAATTTGACAGAATCCAACACTTATACATGATAGAACCTCTCAGCACACCAGGAATTGAGGGGAACTTTTTAAGTTGATAAAGAGCATCTATAAAGTATCCACAGCTAACATCATATTTAATGTTATATGTTTATGGTAAAAGACTGAATGCTTTTCTGTTAAAATTGGGAACAAGCAAATAATATCTAGTTCCACTACTCTTTACAACCTACTACTGAAAGTTCTAGCCACTGCAATTACAACAAAAGGAAAGAAAGTTATACAGGTTGGAAAGGAAGAAAATAAAATTGTCCCTATTTGAAAGTGGCATGATTGTTCACATAGAAAATCCCAAGGAATCTATAAAAATCCAACTAAAACTAATAAGTGAGTTTGGCAAGTCACAGCCTATAACATCTAGAATCAATCTCATTTCTGTATATTAACAAACACACGAAAACCAAAAATAAAATCAGAATGCCATTTGGATTTCATCATTCCAAAAAAGTGAAATACTTATGTATAACTTAACAAAACATGTACAGGACCTGTATTCTGAAAATTTCAAAATGTTGACAAAAGAAATCAAAGAAGACCCAGATGAATGGAGAGACATACTGTCTTCATGAATTGGAACAACATAGTAAGGATGAAAATGCCTTTCAAACTGTTCTATAGTTTTAATGCAGTTTCTATCAAAGTCACAGCAGGGTATTTTATGGACACAGATAAACTTATTCTAAAATGTATATGGAAAGGCATAGGCCTGGAATAAGTTAAACAATTTTTAAAAAGAAAATAATGTGGTAGATACTTTCTACAATACTAAGGCCTACCACACATCCACAATAATCATGAATGTGTGGTATTAGTAGAGGAATTGACTAATAGATCAATGGAACAGAATAGAGAATCTAGTAAGAAACCTGCATAAATGTGACAAACATTCTTCACAAAGGTATAAAAGAATTCAGTGGTGCTGGGGCAATTGAACACCCTTAAGCTACAAACAAACAAAACGTCTACTTAAATATCCTATCTTATACAAATGTTATCTCACATTTCACATTCGTAGACTTAAATATGAAACTTTTAGAAAAATGCATAGGAGAAAATCATCAAATTAAGGACTAGACAAAAAGTCTCTATAGTTGAAATGAAAGCACAATCATAAAAGGGAAAACAAAAAAGATAAATTGGATCTCATCAAAATTCAGAATGTTTGCTCTGTGAAAGATGTGAAGAGTATGAAATTATGAATTACAGATCTAGAGAAAAATATTTGCAATCCAAATATATAATAAAGGATTTGTATGTGTGTATGTGTATAATGATGATGATGATGATGATACCATTAGAAAAGCAAAAGCATGAACAGACATTTTACTGAAGGGTATATATAAGTTGCAAAGATGTTCAACCATTGTTAGTCTTAGGGGAAGGCAAGTTAAAACAAAAATAGATATCACTATAATACTTACCAGAATGACTAAGATGAAAAATAGTAATAACACAAAATACTAGTGAGGATACAGAGAAACTGGATCACTCATGCATTTTTGGTGGGAATATAAAATGATATAGCCATTCTGAAGCTTGAAGTTTCTTCGAACAAGGGGTAGTGAAAGGGGAGGTGGGCAGAGGGATGGGGTGACTGGGTGATGGGCACTGAGGGGGCACTCGACAGGATGAGCCCTAGGTGTTATATGTCGGCAAATCGAACTCCAATAAAAAGTATACCAAAAATTTTGAAGTTTCTTATAATAAAAAACAAATATGCGCTTACCATATGATCCAGCAAATTGCATTTTTTGGTGTTTATCCCAGAAGAATAAAGACTGTTCATAGTAGCTTTACTCATAATAGCTTTAAAAAAAAGTAACTAAACTAAATGTATTTCAGAGTGTATGGTTAAATAAACTGCATTATCCATATGTTGGAATGCTACTTAGCAAAAAAAAGGAGGAAGCAATTGATATGTGCACTTGGATGGATGTCATGGGAAATTTTTCTGAGTGAAAAAATTATCTCAAAAGATTGCATACTGCACAATTATATTTACGTAACATTCTGTATATAACACAACTATAGATCTGGAGAACAGATAGGGATGGAGAAATTGAAGAGGGGAAAATTCTCAAAGCCTTGATATGAGTCATCCTTGTGTGATGAATGTGAAGTATACTGGATTTATACTAGAAATAAAGATGCTAAAGTAAAGTATCTTGACTGTGGAAATATCAGTACCCTGGTGTGAAATTGTATTGTAGTTTTGCCAAATGTAACAATGATAGGAAATTGGATCCAGGGTGCAAAGTGTTTCCATATTATTTTTTTATAATAGCATATGAATCGAGAAGAATATCAAAATAAAAAAATAATTAAAAATAGTGATTATAACTGTGTTCTGCGTGTTCAAAAAGTTTAGTGAGGACATGAAAGATATAAAAAAAGGACTAGTATATGAGGTGAGAAATACACTGGATGGGATGACAAATTAGAAAGTGCAAAAGAAAAGGTTAGCGCACTTGAAGGCACTGTAATAGACTCTATCTAAAATCAAATACTGAAAAGAAAATGGGCCAGAAGTGTTTTAAAGAGGATTGGAGAGGGCAAAAGGAGGGAGAAGGAAAAAAATAAACATATAGTGATCACACATTTTCCAAGTTTGAGGAAAATTATGATCCTAAATATTCAAGAACCTCAACAAACCTCAAATAAAAGAAGCATGGAGACGACGACATAATCAAATTGATCAACATCAGTAATAAAGAAAAAATATTAAAAGAAGTCAGAATAAAAATGTTATGTACAGAATACAACATAATGATGTCAGTAGATTTTTTTGTTAACAATAATGCAAGCAAGAAGATAGTGGATCAACATTATTAAAGCTACTGGGGGGCGGGGAACAACTATCAATCTAGGATTTCTATCCTCTGAAGATATCCGTCACAATCAAAGGCAAAAAAAAGAAACAAATTTTTATACATACAAGATTTGAAAGACTGCATTGCCAGCAGAACTTCAATTAAGAAGTGCTCAGTGTAGTCCTCAGCAGAAAAAAAATTACCACAGATGAAAATATGGGTTTATAAAAGGAATGTAAAGACTGGAAATTATAATTACATGGGTAGATATATAAGATTGTTTTTATTTAAGTAATTTTAATAGCTGAATTTAAATAAAAAATAGCAATACTATATATTGGGGTTTATTAAGATATGTGTAAGTAAAATGTGCATGAAAATAATAGCAGAAAGGCTAGAAGTGACAAAATAGAAGTATATAGTAGTGTAATTTTTATGTTATAGGTGAAGTGGTATAATATCATTTGATGTTAAGCTGTGATAATTTAAGTAAATATACTGCTAATCCTGGAGTAACCACTAAGGTAAAACAACAAAGAATTATGACTAATAAGCAAAAAAAGGAGATAAAATGAAATAATGAGATATATTCAGTTAATCCAAATGAATGTGGGAAAAGAAGAAGATGAGCTAAGAATTAGTGGTAAAAATTCAAAAGAAATAGCAACATAATAGATTAACCCAAATCGTAACTGTAATCAAATGAAATGTAAATGGTTTAAATATCTTAATTAAATGATAGAAGATGATAAATTAGATTTAAAAATACAAGAATTAACTGTACACTGCCTCCAAGAAATTTTCTTTCAACATAAAGATAAAAATCATTTTATAAGTAAATTGTTTCCTAAATATGACATCTAAAGAAATAAAAAGAACATGAGAATTACAGTTTTTGCTCTTAAAACAGAATGAATAGGCAAGCCATGGGCTGGAAGGAAATACGTGCAAATCATACATTTGATAAAGGACAGGAATCTAAAATATCTAAAGAACTCTTAAAACTTAAAATAGCAAAACAAAGCAATTAAAATAATGGATTAAAGATTTGGATAGATTCTTCACCAAAGAACATATATGGATGGTCAAATAAGCACACGAAAGGATGCTGTCTATCATTACTTGTTAGAGAAATTCAAAGTAAAACTGTGCACTTACTAGAATGGCTAAAATTTCAAAAAGACCAATCACATCAAGTGTTGATGAGGATGTGAAGGAACTGAAACTTTCGGGTAGTACTGATGGGAATGCAAAATGGTGCCACCACTTGGGGAAACGGTTCGTAAGATTTTAAAAATTTATAGAGCTACAATAATCCAGCCATCTTATTCCTAGATATTTAGCCAAGAGAAAAGGAAATCATGTCCTTACAAAGATAGACACATATTCATTATAGCTTTATTCATAATAGCCCAAAGTGGAAAACAACCCAAATACTTTAAACAGGTAGAACTGATAAAAATATTTAGTATATTCATACAGTAGAATACTACTGAGCAACAAAACAGAATCGATATACACAACTTGGATGAATCTGAAAATAATTAGGCTTAGTGGAAGAAGATAGACTAGGAAGAGCTATTCTTTGGGGCACCTCGGTGGCTCAGTTCGCTTAGTGTCTGCCTTCAGCTCAGGTCATGATCTCTGGGTCCCCGAATGGAGGTCATGATCTCCGGATCCCGGAATGGAGCCCTGCGTTGTGCTTCCTGCTCAGTAGGGAGTCTGTTTCTCTCTCTCCCTCTGGTCCCTACTGCTTGTTTGCTCTCTCTCAAATAAATAAAATTCTAAAAAAAACTATACTTCAATAAAATTCTGTAAAGCATCATAATGCCATAAACCTCATAATGGATTCAAAGCCTCAAGAAAGATTAGAGGGAGGGGAATCAGTAAGACTGTTGCAGTTATTAAAGATAATCTGCTGACATAAAAGTGGAAAGTTTAGATTATAGTAACTACTTTATTTGGGCTGATTGAGGCTTTACAGAGTTTTGTCAATCTTTTTGTCACCCTTTTCTTGAATTTGGTATGTTTCATCATCATTTCTCATGTGTCCCTTGGCCCAGTATACATCACTTGCCTCTAAAAATATTTTATCTGGGGCACCTGAGTGGCTTAGTCAGTTAAGCATCTGCCTTTGGCTCAAGTCATGATTGCAGGGTCCTGAGTTGGAGCCCTGCAGTGAGCTCCCTGCTCGGTGGGGAGTCTGCTTCTTCCTCTCCTCCCCACAGTGTGCTCTCTCTTGCTATCTCTGCTATCCCTGCCTCTCACAAATAAATAAAATATTTTTTTAAAAAAATAAAAAATAAAAAATAAAATAATTTTCACTGGAAGTGCTCTCGTCATCACAAGAATATTCATGAAATGTAAATTTTTACATTGTATTTCCCTTTCTCCAAGTCTTTCTCTCACTATGAGAAATGTGGTATGTTATGTGAGTTGCTTGCTGTATCTGTGTTGGTTTTGAGTACTATGGCCAATTTGTCGCCTGTCTGAATAAAATTAGGGATGGATCTCTAACCACATTTTCACACTTAACTTTAAAATAAACTGATATCGTGTCCCTTTTTTGCTTTGAGAAAAACTACTGTTACAGCCCTTTCAGCTTTGCAGATAGATATTGCAACCATCCAGGCTTCATGAATGTGCAGCATACTGAAGCAGAAAGAGAATGAGATGGTAAATCATCCTGATGGTGATTTATTACTGGGCCACCCTGCGCAAGTTACATGACTATCTTAGTTGGTTTTCTCTTCTGCAAAATAGGGAAAATACTAAGGCTTACCTTGCAAAATGTTATAAAGACTAAAGGTAATATATATAAATGGACATGGCTCATAATAAGTAATATCACTATTTGTTCCATGACTGCATTCTGGAGACAAGGGAAAAGGGACTTCAATGAAAAGGGCCTCTATACTTTATCCATCTCCATTTCAACTGTCTTCTTTTTACCTGCTTGTAATTTCTGTGATACCCTGTAACTATCTTGGAGCTGCTAGGACTACCTACTCATTATTAACATAGATGCATCAGTCTCTGGGATTGCTGACTTGATTGAGGCAATCCTAGCTTTTATACCTCAGGGGCTATGTTATAATATGTGTTGGAGTGTGTTCCTCCTCTGCCTGATGCTTATCTGATGTTAGCCCTTTTGGTAGCCTCCATTCTGGAGGGTATGATGTGCCTGCCCTCTGTGTTAGGCAAGATGATTTATTTAGTAGAAGTGACAAAGCATGTGTCAAAGAAATTGAGTGCCAGACAACAAGATGACATCTGTGACTTGAAGACCTAATCTAGAGCTTTTCTGGCGTCATCTCAGAGTGTGAGATTCTTTCTGGTTCACCCTGTGCCCAGTGACATGTCTGGACTAGAGAAGGAGACCACCACCAAAATATGGCATGAAACTGAGGACTAATTGCCCTCATGAATATAAATTGAGGCCAACACACATTTGTTGACCACTGTGATAGGTGTTTCCTAAAAAAAAAAAAAAAAAAGAAAAAAAATACATTAACTTCCTAGAAAGCTCACAGTTCAAGAATTTCTCAAATAGATAAGTTCAAAGGGATGTGCCAAATGCAATAATCAGGATATGCACAGGGTGTTCTCAGGTTGCTAGAAAAGGGAATAAGAGTCTTTTAAGCCAAGCCTGAGATTTTAGGAAAACCATGATCAGTTGATGATGCTGGGCAGCTTCAGGATGATTAGGAGCCAGGCTATGGGATACACTGGGTGTTGGAGTGGACAGTATAAACTGTCATGCACCAACCAGCATGCCTTATATAATTACTAACTAGGTAAGGGCTACAAAATGCATGGGCTGCCCAGATTGGAGATCTAGGGTTGATCTTGCAGAGGATTTGGGGATGCAGAAGAGAGGGGATTATCTATACAAGGAGTTAAGCCAGGAGCCATTCCTTGTAGAAGGAGAGCACAAGTGAAGGTTTTGAGTTGAAAAAGAAGATGGATTTTCAGGAACTTGCAGCAAGTACAGGTATAGAGTCTGGTTGATAAGGAACTGTGAAAGGGTTCTAAACAGATTTTAGATTTCATTTCAGATTTTGTTTATGAGCTCACAGTGACAGGGAGTGGAAGGTGGATGTATCTTCCAGGCTGCAAATTGGAATGCTCTTGTCCAAGTAAAAATGCAGAGGACTGTGCTGAAGAAGGATAGAAAGAAAGGAATCCATTGAATTACATAAGAGAAGGGAAAACTCATGGGAATTAGTTGTTTGAACTGTGGTTGAAGCAAGGAGGTGATCAGTGATCCTTGCCAAGTTTTCAGCGTATATGAATGAGTAAATGCTACCAATTAATATAGGAAGAGCAAGCAGGCAATGGTTCCATTTTTGGTTATGTGGTGTTTTACTGTTTCTAGGGCATCCAAATATGTGCCTTTTAGAGCCTTTTGGGAATAGGAAGCTCCACTCTGGGAAGAGGTCAGTGTGAACTTGTTGTAATACAAGGTGGCTGAGGGTCGTAAATGACTTTTCCAAAGACAGCATAGGGGCCGCAATGTATCCAGACAACATCCATCTTTAAGGGCATTTAAAAGGGATGGTGTCTCCCAGAAGAGGTGGAGGAGGGTGGAAGAGAGTTCATAGAAACTGAAGAAAAGTAGATACCATGGAGTGTGTAGTCAGCAGTAAAATGCATGCAAGAGGACCAATGAGGTAAGCACGGAAACACACCCTGGGGACGCACTGTCTGGGCAGAGTTGTGGAGGAGGCCGGAGTAAAGCTGCGCAGGTGTGAGAAGTGAGGTGACAATGGCACTAAGGAAGGCCACTTGGCCAGAATGCTAGATGAAGGAACACAGACCCTCATATCATTAACTGTGGAACATGTTCCTTTCCCTCCTGCCGTAGTAAACAGGATCAGCTGAATGGTGAAGCCATGCAGATGAACCTTTAACTCCAGACTGTTGTTAGTCTCAGCCGGGGCCGCTGACTGTTTACATTCTCCCCAGGCGAAGAACTGGGCCTGTTGATGCTGTACATTCTCAGGTGCTTTGGTTGATTTCGTCCAGCCCGCCCCGGCAGCACTGTCATGCACTGTCATAAACTGTCATGCACCAACCAGCATGCCTTATATAATTACTAACTAGGTAAGGGCTACAAAATGCATGGGCTGCCCAGATTGGAGATCTAGGGTTGATCTAGCCTGCAGTGGCCTTGCCCTTGGACTTGTTCACAACTCCAGCATCTCCTCAATGCCTTTGCTGTTGTCTTCACCCAGGGTGGCTGTCTTCCCTTTTGATTGTACTCTGGGCTTCTTTCCCCACCACCGTACACAATCCTTTCCAGGCCTGACCCCCTTTGTGAGTGCATTGGGTGCCTGGGGGCCTCCTCTAGGTGCTGAGGTTGGTGCCTGAGGGGCTGTGTAGGTGGGAGAACCAGACCTCAGAATTAGCTGGTAGTGATCAGGAGGCCAGGCATGTTTTGATTCAGAAGCTGGGTCAGACTAATTGGCCCCTTGACATCTTTCACCTGGATGTGCTCTGCGCCCTGTGGTTTCTCTGCTGACATGTTCAGGATGACAGGATTTGTCTTCCCTGCAAACAGGGGGACATGGCAAACTAACAGAAGATCCGACACAGTTGTTGAGTTACTATTGTTATGAAAACAGCTGCTCAGAGAATAGCGTTTTTTTTGTCTTGGGGCCTTACTTCTTGACTGGTATAACAACTAAACTAGCAGCTGATGATAGTAGCTTCATGTTTGGATCTTTCTGAAACATCAATAAACACAAAAGTAAACATCAGTTCACCTCTTTAATTACTGCAGCTGTGAAATTAAGAAAACCTTCCAAAGCAATCTATAAAATATCTTTTAAACACTGAATATGGGACGCTTGGGTGGCTCAGCAGTTGCCTTTGGCTCAGAGCGTGATCCCGGGGTCCTGAGATTGAGTGCCGCATGGGGCTCCCTGCAGGGAGCCCGCTTTTCCCTCTGCCTGTGTCTCTGCCTCTCTGTCTCTCAGGAATAAATAAATAAATAATCTTAAAAAAAACACTGAATATATGCATGAATATATATTTATATAGTATTATTTTAACATAAATATGTAATTTATGTAAGTATATTATATATAAAAACAATGTATATTAAAATGTATATAAACATGCACTTACATATATGTATATTATGTATTTATTTATATAATTCTTTTTCAACAGCTTTTGCCCTTTTCTAAAAAGATTTATTTATTTTTATTTTAGAGAGAGAGTAGGGGGAAGGGCAAGGGGAGAGGGAGAGAGAGAATCCTCAAAGACTGCCTGCTGAGTGTGGAGCCTGATGCAGGGCTCAATCCCAGGACTCTGAGATCATGATCTGAGCTGAAATGAAGAGTCAGGTGCTCAACCAACTGAACCACCTAGGGACCCCTTTATTTATATAATTCTATGTATTTATATATACACACATATGTATATACTGAGTTTTTAAAAAGCATCTTACAAGTTGCTTTGGAAGCTTCTTAACATTTATATATACAGCTAACCTTTAAACAACACAGATTTGAAACTGTGTGAGTCTATATGTGGATCTTTTTTGATAAGCAGAGTACCGTAAATGTATTTCCTCCTTATGATTTTCTTAACATTCTCTTTTCTCTATGTATTTATTGTAAGAATGCAGTATGTAATACGTAACACATGCAAAATATGTGGTAATCAATTCTTTAAAGTTATCAGTAAGGCTTCTGGTCAGTCTGGTCAGTAGGCATTATTAAGTTTTGGGGGAGTCAAAAGTCACACACAGATTTTCGATGGTGCTGGGGTTCAGCGCCAATCCCCTTGTTGTTCAGGAGTCAACTGTATATAAAAATGAGTCTGAATTTTTTATATATAATGTAAATATAAACATATTTATGCTATATATATGCATATATTATGTAAATATGTATACACACAAACACAGTGGTTTAAGTAGCAAAGGTAACATGCTTTTGATGCATATATTACTCAGGCCCCTGGTGCTTTGCATCAAATTGGAAAGCACATAGTCTAGGACTATTGGGCCACGGTTGCTGAGGCAATCAGTGTGACTCATGGATTACACAAGCCCTTTTGTCCATTATAACTCCCTTTATTATCTGTCTACTCTTTACTAGCCCTTTCTATCTCATTATTAAAATTAACAAGTGAACTGAACATGGCTTGTAGTATAAGTTTACTTCTTACAAGCCACTTTTCTTAGCACTTTGCATATATTCCCACAACATCCATATGAGGGTGTCAGTGTTAGCTTCTCCCTCTCCTTTCAGTTTGCTCAAAGGATCAAAGTTTGGACATTCATTCCCTTCAAATGAAGACACCTCAGATATAAATTCTGAAGTCATAGGATCCCCTTTCCCTTGCAGGTGATTTGGTTAGATGGTGATGACATAATCCAGTTTTGGCTAGAGAGAGATGTGAGCAATCTGATGGGCTTCCTGGGAAATATGTCTGTCTTTTAACAAGAGTCGTGAAGAAGACACGGTACTGTATAGAAATCTATGGCATGCCATATATGATGTGATGGTTTACTCTCCATGGCTATATTACAACCAAGGAATGCTAGCCTAAGGAATAGAAAGTTTCTGAGAGAAAGAAAGAAAAAGTGATTCCAGATCTTTGATGACATCATTGAGCCACTAAATGAAGCCACTGCTGAATAGTCCTACTTCAAGGCTCCATAGTGAGATATATTAGTTATTACCACAATTATGCTGCATAACAACCTGCCTAAAATGCAGTAGCTCAAAACTACAATTATGTTTTCAACTTCACATGTCTGCAGGTTGGCTGATTGAGCAAATCTAGACTGCACTAAAGTGGGCTGGTTCCAAGCTGCATATTGGATTCAGATTTATACCATGTATCTCTTTCATCCTCTGGGCAAACATACTTGCTGGGGCATGTAAAGACAGGAGTGCAGGAGAGCAAGCTGAAGCATGCAAGCACATTTCAACGTTTGCTTAAGCCACATCCTCTAATGTCACAATAACCAAAGCAAGCCATAGCCATGTCTACCGCCAGTTGGCAGATGAGCATCCCTGGTGAAAGTCTCTGTAGTCATGTGACAAAAGGGTATGGATGCAGGAAAGAGTGAAAAATTGGCAACAACAGCACAGTCTACCAAAGAATATAATTTTCCTTATTATTTAAGCCAATGGAGACAAGCTGTAATATGGCTTACACCTCAAGGCATCCAAATAAAGGTGGGTGTTTAAATTTTCCTAACTTATAGGTGAGGAAACACAACATGTACTCTAACCCCAGAGCCTGTGCTCTTGGAACTGTGTTGAGTAAATACAAGATTTCATTTCTAGGACAGTTGCCAAGAGTTCTTTACGATTATGTATTAAATGCATTTTCTTTTCTAAACAAAATTTTTTTTATTTATTCATGAGAGACATACAGAGAGAGGCAGAGACATAGGCAGAGGGAGAAGCAGGCTCCATGCAAGGACCCTGATGAGGGACTCGATCCCGGGACTCCAGGATCATGACCTGAGCCGAAGGCAGACACTCAGCTGCTGAGCCACCCAAGCGTCCCTAAGTGCATTTTCATTTGCATAGATTTCCTCCCCAAAGTAGCAGTGAAGATAAAAGAAACACACACACACACATATTGGGTAATGATGTAAGACAGTGTATGAGCCTTGTGAAATTGGCAGTTCAGGTATAACTGTGGGATTAAGAAGTCAATAAAACATCTTTTTTTTTTTTTCCTTCTCAGAACCAGTTGAGAAAGAGATAGTCAACTGAGTAGAAATAAAAATATCAGGTTTACTATTGAGATCTGAAGTGGAGAATACGTCTGATAGGCAGACACACATCATGTTTCTTCCAGCCACAGCAGCACTGGGAAGATACAGGCTTCAGAAGCTAGCTTCAAAGCGGAGAGGGCGAGGGGCCCTTTTCAGAGTGCTCACATTTATTCTGCTCTGATTGACAGATGAGTTACCCTAGTTCCCATGAGAGGAATAACATCAGTCTAACATTAGTCTCTTCCCACATTGGAGAAGCTCTGTCCAATATCAGTCCCAAGGGAGAAAATTCTCAGATAAAAATAAATGAAGAATGAAATCAAAGACAAATACCATATGATTTCATTCATATATGGAATTTAAAAAAACAAAACAAATGAACATAGGGGAAAAAAACAGAGAGAGACAAACCAAGAAACAGATTCTTTTTTTTTAAATTTTTTGTATCTTTTTTTATTGGATTTCGATTTGCCAATATATAGTGCTCATCCCATCAAGTGGCCCCCTCAGTGCCCGGCACCCAATCACCCCATCACCCTGGCCACCTCCCCTTCCACTACCCCTTGTTCGTTTCCCAGAGTTAGGAGTCTCTCATGTTCTGTCACCCTCACTGATATTTCCCACCCACTCATTTTCTCTCCTTTCCCCTATAGTACGTTTCACTATTTTTATATTCCCTGTATGAATGAAACCATAGAATGATTGTCCTTCTCCGATTGATTTACTTCACTCGGCATAATACCCTCCAGCTCCATCCATGTTGAAGCAAATGGTGGGTATTCGTCCTTTCTGATGGCTGAGTAATATACCATTCTATACATAGACCACATCTTCTTTATCCATTCATCTGTCGATGAACACCGAGGCTCCTTCCACAGTTTGGCAATTGTGGACATTGCTGATATAAATATTGGGGTGCAGGTGTCTCAGCTCTTCACTGCATCTGTATCTTTGGGGTAAATCCCCAGTAGTGCAATTGCTGGATCATAGGGTAGCTCTATTTTTAACTCTTTGAGGAACCTCCACACAGTTTTCCAGAGTGGCTGTACCAGGTCACATTCCCACCAACAGTGCAAGAGGGTTTCCCTTTCTCCACATCCTCTCCAACATCTGTTGTTTCCTCTCTCGTTAATTTTCCCCATTCTCACTGGTGTGAGGTGGTATCTCATTGTGGTTTTGATTTGTATTTCCCTGATGGCAAGTGATGGCGGAGCATTTTCTCATGTGCTTGTTGGCCATGTGTATGTCTTCTTTGGTGAAATTTCTGTTCATTTCTTTTGCCCATTTCATGATTGGATTCTTTGTTTCTTTGCTGTTGAGTTTAAGAAGTTCTTTATAGATCTTGGATACTAGCCCTTTATCTAATATGTCATAAGATACCTAGGAATAAAGCTAACCAAAGTAAAGGATCTATGCCCTAAAGGCTACAGAACACTTCTGATAGAAATTGAAGAAGACACAAAGAGATGGAAAAATATTTCATGCTCATGGATTTGAAGAATAAATATTGTAAAAATGTCTATGCTACCCAGGGCAATTTACATGTTCAGTGCAATCCCTATCAAAATACCATGGACTTTCTTCACAGAGTTGGAATAAATCCTCTTAAGATTTGTGTGGAATCAGAAAAGACCCCGAATAGCCAGGGGAATATTGAAAAAGCAAATCAGAGCCAGGGGCGTCACAATGTGAGATTTCAAGTTGTACTACAAAGCTGTCTGTGATCATCAAGACAGTGTGGTACTGGCACGAAAACAGACACATAGATCAATGGAACAGAATAGCAACCCATAAATGGGCCCTCAACTCTATGGTCAACTAATATTCAGGAAAGCAAGAAAGACTATCCACTGGAAAAAGGACAGTCCCTTCAATAAATAGTGTTGGGAAAATTGGACAGCCACGTGCAGAAGAATGAAACTAGACCATTCTCTTACACCAGACACAAAGATAAACTTAAAATGGATGAAAGATCTAAATGTGAGACAAGAATCCATCAAAATCCTAGAGGAGAACACAGGCAATACCCTTTTTGGATATGGCCACAGTAACTTCTTGCAAGATATGTCTATGAAGGCAAGGGAAGCAAACACAAAAATGAACTATTGGGACTTAAGATCAAAAGCTTCTGTACAGCAAAAGAAACAGTCAACAAACTAAAAGACAACCTACAGAATGGGAGAAGATATTTGCAAAAAACAGATTAACCATGGAGAACAAACTGACAGTTACCAGAGGGGAGATGGATAGAAGGGATGAGTGAAATAGGGGATGGGTATTATGAAGGGCACTTGTGATGAGCACTGAGTGTTGTGTGGAAGTATTCAATCACTAAATTGTACATCTGAAACTAATATTGCACATGTTAACTAACTAGAATTTAAATAAAAATTTAAAAGATTTAAAAGAAGTAGACTCAACTTAAACCTGGATGTGTTTTTTTTTAAGATTTTATTTATTTATTTATGTAAGACACACAGAGAGAGGCAGAGACATAGGCAGAGGGAGAAGAAGGCTCCCTGCAGGGAGCCTGATGTGGGATTCATCCCAGTACCAGGGATCATGCCTGGAGCCGAAGGTGGATGCTCAACCACTGAGCCACCCAGGTGTTTTATATCTGGATGCATCTTAAAAAAATGAGAAACAATTTGAACTTGATAAACAATAGGGGTGATTTTAAGAGGTCTGTAATAGTGATAGTATTTTAAGAAAACTAAGTATGAACATAAGTATATTACTTAAGCTTGAAATGTAGGTAAAGGCTTTATATACTTATTTTGAATCATAACAACAATAAAGTATGCCGTTAATTCACCATCCTGCTGTGAAGTCTTGATTTGAGCATTCCAGCATCTCTGTGTTCTCCATTCTCTTTCACCTTTATCTATATGAAAAGATGTCTGTGTCTTCAGGCCTGACCTCTCCTTCCTCCCAGATTCAGCCTCTTACTCAACAGTGTTCCCTCCATCCCATTTCAAGGTCTCAAAGCCTCCTTCCCTCATCTGTCTAATAGGACTTCAGGTCATGAGGTTGGGGTTGGACCTCTTGGCTCCACCAATTAATTGCTTAGGATTAAGTAAGTTCATTAACTCAGGCCTCAGTTTTCTTGCCTGAGAGTTGACATGACAACAATGTGAGCCTTAGGAAATGGCTAAGATGAAGAATGTCTCAGAAATTTGTGGTCTTGGTGGTATTATTATTCCAAGTTCACCATTGTTGGGCTCCTGAAGGTAATTTAGAAGAGCCACAGAAACCTGCTGACTGACTCCACTATAAATATATAGTTTCAGTCTCTGTTGGATCCTCCAAATGGTTCAGCACTTTATTTTGGTTTTGTGCCCAATTATTCCTAAACACAGAATTGAACTATTTTATCTGGCTAATAAAATATCCCCTTTGTAGAAAATTTGGAAATTAGAAAATGTTAAAAAAAAAACAAAAAAAACAAAAAACAAACCATGATTCCAGCCACTTAAAGATAGCTTTACTCAACTATTTCAACATGTTAGGATATTTTTAGTGTATTATATATCTCTATCTAGCTGGCTACTTGGTAAATTATAATTCATCCATATAACCTTATATTTCTCCTACAGACTCAACAAATTTTCCTTTCTCCTCATGAATTTTTTCCCTATAGAAGCTGTTGGAGAACCTGACTTGTCTCTTTGAAAGTATCTCAGTTCACAGCTCTGCTACCTCCTTGGTCCCCAGACTCCTATGTGTTCTCCCACCTTTTAGCTCTTCTAGTCTTCTGTGTTTCCATGGCTGCTCTCTGCTTACTTTCTCCAGGACTCAGCTCCTCCTTAACATCACTAGCTCTGGTGTTTCTCAGGTACCCCCACCAGTCATCTTCATTCTGAAGCTTTACCCCTTGTTTCCACCTGCCAGCCGCAGGTCCCTTTCCCATCACACAGGAACTTTGGTCTCCCTCCCTCAACCTGCCAGTGTGCCCTTGGACTTCTGCCTCATGGTTCTGCAGAAACCATTTTCATGTAAGCTACCCATGGCCTCTTTCCAGGATGCCTTTCCTCTAGTTCTCAGGTGCTACATAAACTCTTGACTACCTGTGAATTTAGTTCCTGGTTTTTCTGATACTTGTTTGCTCCTTCTCCACAGTATTTTTTAATTGACTAATCATCCTCTGCCTCTTTCTTAGGACTCATCAAGTCCACACTCATTCCATAGTTATTTCATCCACTTTAAAATCTTCACCTTTTTAAATCTTTAAGCGTTAGACTCTTATTTCCACATCCCACTTACTGCTCCTCACTACCTTGCCCCACTGCACTTCCAAATTTCTGTGAGCAAAACAGAACATCTTTACAATGGAGTATTTTACTCAGCCTTAAAAGGAGGGAACCCCTGACACCTGCTACACCATGGATGAACTGTGAGGACATCATGCGAAGTAAAATAAGCCAGTCACAAGAGGACAAATAATATATGATCGCACTTATATGAGGTACCTGAAGTAGTCAAGTTCATAGAGTCAGAAAGTAGAATGGTTGCCAGGGTTTGGAAGGAAAGAGGAATGAGAAGTTAGTGTTTAATGGGTACAGAGTTTCAGTTTTACAAGCTATCAAGAGTTCTGGAGATGGATAGTGGTGATGGTTGCACAGCAGTGTGGATATACTTAATACCACTGAACTGTACACTTAAAAATGGTTCAGCTGATAAAATTTTTTCCAACTTTATTGAGACATAATTAACATGCAACATTGTGTAAGTTTAATGTGTACAGTGTGATGATTTGATACACATATATATTGTGAAATTAAGCTGGTAAATTTTATATGTCTCTTACCACAATGAAAAAAAGATCAACCCAGAACATCTTTTCTTCTTTTTCTGATTTATCTACTTCCTGACCAGTGTAGACTTCCCTACTCTCCATTTTGGATAAGCAGTTGCTCAGTGTCCCTAACTAGCACTGTGGTATGGGAGGCAGCTGTGCTCTTGGGTTCCTAGGCACAGTCCCCATTGCTGACCTGACAAGATTGGCTCTGAGATCCTGTGTTTCCTTACACCCCCACTTCCTGTCTTGGTCTACGTTTCATCTCTTGAGAATGGCTGTCTCTTCAGTTTACCCTGTAAATTGCATTCCTGATTTCAAACTGTACTATTTCTGTAGAATGCCTAGTTTTTGTACCTGAACTTCTCTTTACCAGGATTAAGCACTCTTTCCTTTCTTTGACAAAGTTATACATAAGAGATCTGCACACAAGAAACAGACTCAGAGTGGATCATAGAGCTAAATGTAAAAATTGGAAGTATAAAACATATAGAGAAGAAAAAAGTAGGACTAAGTCTTCCTGATCTTAGGTTTAATAAAAATTTCTTAGATATGACATCAAAAGTCCAAGCAATTAAAAAATACAAACGACATTGGTAATTTGAACTTGTCAAAATTTGAAATTTAAGCTCTTCAAAATATTGCTAAGAGGATGATAATCTACAGCCATGGAGAAAATATTTGCAAAGCGTATTACTGACATAGGACTTATGTTTATACCACATAAAGAGTGCTTGCAACATAATAAGAAAAATGCAACAAAGATTCTGAAAGCACTTTTTAAAGACATTAAATGAATGACCAATAAAAAAAGGGGGGGAGGAATGCAAATTAAAACCAAAATAAGATATCCATATCCTACCTATTAGGATGATCATAGTAATCAAATTAAGAAAGAAAATAGCATGGAATATTTTTCCATCTCTTTGTGTCTTCCTCAATTTCTTTCAGAAGTGTTCTATAGTTTTGAGGGTATAGATCCTTTACATCTTTGGTTTAGGTTTATTCCTAGGTATCTTATGCTTTTGGGTGCAATTGTAAATGGGATTGACTCCTTAATTTCTCTTTCTTCAGTCTCATTGTTAGTGTATAGAAATGCCACTGATTTCTGGGCATTGATTTTGTATCCTGCCACGCTACCGAATTGCTGTATGAGTTCTAGCAATCTTGGGGTGGAGACTTTTGGTTTTTCTACATAGAGTATCATGTCATTGGCGAAGAGGGAAAGTTTGACTTCTTCTTTGCCAATTTGAATGCCTTTAATGTCTTTTTGTTGTCTGATTGCTGAGGCTAGGACTTCCAGTACTATGTTGAAGAGCAGTGTTGAGAGTGGACATCCCTGTCTTGTTCCTGATCTTAGGGGAAAGGCTCCCAGTGCTTCCCCATTGAGAATGATATTTGCTGTGGGCTTTTTGTAGATGGCTTTTAAGATGTTGAGGAATGTTCCCTCTATCCCTACACTCTGAAGAGTTTGGATCAGGAATGGATGCTGTATTTTGTCAAATGCTTTCTCTGCATCTAATGAGAGGATCATATGGTTCTTGGTTTTTCTCTTGCTGATATGATGAATCACATTGATTGTTTTACAGGTGTTGAACCAGCCTTGTGTCCCGGGGATAAATCCTACTTGGTCATGGTGAATAATTTTCTTAATGTACTGTTGGATTCTATTGGCCAGTATCTTGTTGAGAATTTTTGCATCCATGTTCATCAGGGATATTGGTCTGTAATTCTCCTTTTTGGTGGGGTCTTTGTCTGGTTTTGGAATTAAGGTGATGCTGGCCTCATAGAACGAATTTGGAAGTACTCCATCTCTTTCTATCTTTCCAAACAGCTTTAGAAGAATAGGTATGGTTTCTTCTTTAAACATTTGATAAAATTCCCCTGGGAAGCCATCTGGCCCTGAACTCTTGTGTCTTGGGAGGTTTTTGATGACTGCTTCAATTTCCTCCCTGGTGATTGGCCTGTTCAGGTTTTCTATTTCTTCCTGTTCCAGTTTTGGTAGTTTGTGGCTTTCCAGGAATGCGTCCATTTCTCCTAGATTGCCTAATTTATTGGCGTATAGCTGTTCATAATATGTTTTTAAAATCGTTTGTATTTCCTTGGTGTTGGTAGTGATCTCTCCTTTCTCATTCATGATTTTATTAATTTGAGTCTTCTCTCTCTTCATTTTAATAAGGCTGGCTAATGGTTTATCTATCTTATTAATTCTTTCAAAGAACCAACTCCTGGTTCTGTTGATCTGTTCCACAGTTCTTCTGGTCTCAATTTCGTTGAGTTCTGCTCGAATCTTTATTAACTCTCTTCTTCTCCTGGGTGTAGGATCTATTTGCTGTTTTTTCTCTAGCTCCTTTATGTGTAAGGTTAGCTTTTGTATTTGAGTTCTTTCCAGTTTTTGAATGGATGCTTGTATTGCGATGTATTTCCCCCTTAGGACTGCTTTTGCTGCATCCCAAAGATTTTGAACGGTTGTATCTTCATTCTCATTAGTTTCCATGAATCTTTTTAATTCTTTCTTAATTTCCTGGTTGACCCTTTCATCTTTTAGCAGGATGGTCCTTAACCTCCACGTGTTTGAAGTTCTTCCAAACTGTGTGGAGGTTCCTCAAAGAGTTAAAAATAGACCTGCCCTACAACCCAGCAATTGCACTGTTGGGGATTTACCCCAAAGATACAGATGCAATGAAACGCCGGGACACCTGCACTCCGATGTTTCTAGCAGCAATGTCCACAATAGCCAAACTGTGGATGGAGCCTCGGTGTCCCTCAAAAGATGAGTGGATAAAGAAGATGTGGTTTATGTATACAATGGAATATTACTCAGCTATTAGAAATGACAAATACCCACCATTTGCTTCAACGTGGATGGAACTGAAGGGTATTATGCTGAGTGAAGTAAGTCATTCGGAGAAGGACAAACATTATATGTTCTCATTCATTGGGGAATATAAATAATAGTGAAAGGGAATATAAGGGAAGGGAGAAGAAATGTGTGGGAAATATCATAAAGGGAGACATAACGTAAAGACTGCTAACTCTGGGAAACGAATTAGGGGTGGTAGAAGGGGAGGAGGGCGGGGGGTGGGAGTGATTGGGTGACGGCACTGGGGGTTATTCTGTATGTTGGTAAATTGAACACCAATAAAAATAAAATAAAATAAAATAAAATAAAATAAGATAAAATAAAATAGAAAGAAAATAGCAAGGGTTTGCAAGGATGTAGAAATATTGGAACCCTTATATTGCTGGGATGACTTAAACTGATGCAGTTACTTTAGAAAAACAGGCAATTTCTTAGGGTAGTTACCATATGATCCAATAGTTCCACTTCTAGGTATGTGCCCAAAAGAAAACATTTGCCCACAAAAGACTTGTACATGAATGTTCATAGCAGAATTATTCACAATAGCCAAAAAGTGAGTATTCAAATACCCAAATGTTCACCAATTGATAAATGCATGAACAAACTGGTTTAGATTCATACTGTGTAATAAATATTTGGCACTAAAAATAAATGAAGCACTAACATATGCTCCAAATAAATGTACATCAAAGATATTATTCTAAGTGAAAGAAGCCAACAAAGTAATACATGCTGTATGGTTCCACTTATATGAAATGTCCAGAAGAGGAAAATCTACAGACAAAAAAGTAAATTAGTGGTTGCTTATGGTGATAATAGTGGAATGGAGAGTCTCTACAAACAAATACATAATTTATATTTGGGATGATGGATATGTTCTAAATTTGGAAATATAAAGAGGAGACATAACATGAGAGACTCCTAACTCTGGGAAACGAACAAGGGGTGGTAGAAAGGGAGGTGGGCAGGAGGTGGGGGTGACTGGGTGATGGGCACTGAGGGGGGCACTTGATGGGATGAGCACTGGGTGTTATTCTATATGTTGGCAAATTGAACACCAATAAAAAATAAATTTAAAAAATAAAAAAGTAAAATGGTTAATTTTGCAAATTTACAAAAAAATTATCTAATTGCATCCTTAAAAACAGGTGAATTTTTTTGTATATAAATTATATCACACTATTAAAAATAAATCTCATTATTTGGAATGTGGAAATAAATTTTAAATGTATTCTTAATTAAAATAAGAGGCATGAACAAATCAAGCAAGTTTCATGTACATGTGAAACTAATGTGATATTGTGTGCCAAGTATGCTTCAATATATATATAAATATATATAATATATAAATGATAGTAGGTATAATATGTAAATAATATATATAGCCTATGAATATATAAGTATATTTATATAATATGTATAAAAATAATAGGCATAATAAAGATGACTTAATTTCTGTTAACAAGTACTTATCTCTGGGTACACACACACATGCACACATACACCAGACCAGAAGAACAACTGAGGTTAGTTAACACATCTTTCATATCACATAATTACCATTTTGTTGTTATTATTATGGTGAGAATATTAAAGCTGTGCTCTCACAATAGCATTCAAGTATATAATACATTATCGACTTTAATTCTAATCACCAGAACTTATATCCTCAGAACTGATCTTATAACTGAAAATTTGTACTCTTTGTCCACCATCTCCCCATTTTCCCCCACCATCAATCCCACCACCAATCTACTATGAGTTCAGCTTTTCTAGATTCCATATATAAATGGATCATACAGTATTAGTCTTTCTCTGTTTTGACTTACTTCACTTAGCATAATCCTCTCAAAGCCCATGCACGTTGCCTCAAATGGCAGAATTTCTTTCCTTTTTATAGCTGAGTAATATTCCATTGTATGTAGATATATACATATGTATACATATATGTATCACATTCTTTTTATTTTTAATTAAAAAAATTTTTTTTAAAGATTTTATTTATTTATTTATTCATGAGAGACACAGAGAGAGAGGCAGAGACATAGGCAGAGAGAGAAGCAGGCTTCCCTGTAGGGAGCCTGATTCAGGACTTGATCCCAGGACCCGGGACCACAACCTGAGTTGAAAGCAGACACTCAACGACTGAGCCATCCAGGTGCCCCTATATCATATTGTCCTTATCCATTCATCTTTTGATGGACATTTCAGTTGTTTCCATGTTTTGGCTATTGTAAATAATGCTGCAATGAACATAGGGGTGCACATATCTCTTTGAGTTAGTGATGTCATCCTCTTTGGATATCTTTTCAGAAGCGGTATTACTAGATCATACGGTTCTGTTTTTTAATATTTTTTTTTAGGAACTTCATTTCATTTTCAATAGTGGCTACACTAATTTATATTACCACTAATAGAGCACCAGGGTTCCCTCTTCCCCACATCCTCACCAGCATTCCTTTGCTCTTATTTTTTGATAATAGCCTTCTAACAGCATTTGTGACATTCTGTTGCTGTCACCACAGACTCATGGTCCGTGGTAGTATAATAGTTTGCTAGGGCTCTTATTATAAAATACCACAGACCAGGTAGCTTAAACAACTAAAATTTATTTTCTCAGAGTTCAGGAGTCTAGAAATTCAAGATTAAGGTGTCAGCAGGATTGACTCCTTCTGAGGCCTATGAGAGAGAATCTGTTCCAGGCTCTTCTCCTAGCCTGTGGTGGTTTAATGGCCATCTTTGGGTTCCCTGGCTTGTAGAAGCATCACTCCAATTTCCACCTTCATGTTCACAGCTATTCTCCTTACGTAGTGTCTATGCCCAAATTTCCCCCTTTTTAAGGATACTACTCATAATGAACGCTGACAATGTCTTATTTCCCTTTGAATTTCATCTCCTGTGTATTGGTAATGACATATATATGGTCATCAATAATGTTTACGTGAAAAAGTAACAACAGAGTGAGAAGATTTGTACCTTGGAGTTTAGACTGAGGTCACCAATAAGGCTAATTCTACTAAAAACCTGTGGAGTGAATCTCCACAATATACACACATACACACACACATAGCCATCCTTTAACCCAGAGAATGTGTTTTGAGTTGCATATTGGTTCTATCATGTTCCTATGCTCAGAGGGAATGCAGATGCTAACAGCATTGACCTCAGTGTACCATGAGGGAGTCTGAAGACACCACAGGAAGAAAATTGTTCCTGCTTAGAGCTGAAGACTTCATTTTGGCTGATGCCCAGGGCTGCTATTTTCAGTTTGCACTAATAAGTGGCTCTGTCCTTGAGGATTTAAGGTTACTCAGTGGATGTGCTCAAAATGGGTTTTCCATCTCTGATTGCTCATTGTCCTTTTGCATTGTTTGCTTCTGTTTTCCAGCACCCACAACCCTGTGACTGTGTTTTAACCATTTTATACTGATTATCTCCTGTAACTCAGAAAGGGTCCATGAGGTGTTCATGAAACGAATAGCAATTACTTGGTAAACTGTTACATATATCTTGTGATGTTTTAGAGAATTGTAAAATTTTAGTAATCTTGGTGGTCATCAAGGACAACCTCCTTATTTTAAGTGAGGATCCAAATGAATCCACAGTGGTGGAGTGTCCAAGAAGCTCCATTCTGGATGTGCCCCTTTTGCGTTCTTTGGTGGGATGGGATGGGGTAGGAAAAGCTTGTAAAATGGTAAAAATATAAAGAGGGCTGACCATGAAAATGGCAGGGTGATGTGGAGGAAATCAGACAGAGTGGCTGTATCAGTGCAGTTGGGAAATCAACCACAAAGCTCATGTGGACCAGCGGGAGTTTGTTGTCATGTGCTGGGCATGAGAACACTTAGTTGCCGAAGAAGAGCAGGTTTTTGGCTCAAGCAATGATGAGCCCAGTATCAGGTTTACTTGCAGATGCAGAATGGGTCACCCTGGCAGGATCCCACCTGCTGGAGTCCTGGAAACATAGACTGAGAAAAGCAAGCATTTGAAGGCCTAAGCCGCAGTTCCTGTCCAGGACTGGAGCACATGGGGACTCCGAAGAAGAGAGCCTACAGCTAGGCTGCAAACACAGCATGAAGTGGGACTGAACAGCAAGGACTGGAGACCATTTTAACGAGTGGCCAAGAGGAGCTATCTTGAGGCAGAGGGAGGTGCTACACTGTACTGCCTAGGGATGATGATGAAGGAACTGACCAGGAGAGGGGGGAAAGAATGGAAGGAAAAGATGGACCTTTAAAAGATTTCGATGTGAGAAAAGATGGGGCTTGAATAGTGGGTCTAAATAAAAGTGTCACATGTCTTGTGGACTGAATTCTTAACAAGTATTCCTCTTATAAGCTTGGTTAGGCAAATGTAATAAATGAAGAGAAAGTGAATGTTTTTTAAAATTTTATAATTAATGTACATTTTAATTAAAAATATTTTTTGTATATTTTTTATTGGAGTTCGATTTGCCAACATATAGTATAACACCCAGTGCTCATCCCACATGCCCCCCTCAGTGCCCGTCACCCAGTAACCCCATCACCCCGCCCCCCTCCCCTTCCACTACCACATGTTCATTTCCCATGTTAGGTGTTTCTCATGTCTGTCATCCTCTCTAATTTTTCTCACTCATTTTCTCTCCTATGCCCTATAATCCCTTTCACTATTTTTTATATTCCCTGTATGAGTGAAACCATATAATGATTGTCCTTCTCCGATTGATTTACTTCATTCAGCATAATACCCTCCAGCTCCATCCATGTTGAAGCAAATGGTGGCTATTCGTCCTTTCTGATGGCTGAGTAATATTCCATTGTATACATAGACCACATCTTCTTTATCCATTCATCTGTATTTGAACACCGAGGCTTCTTCCACTGTTTGGCAATTGTGGACTTTGCTGCTATATAAACATTGGGGTGCAGGTGTCCCGGCATTTCATTGCATCTGTATCTTTGGGGTAAATCCCCAACAGTGCAATTGCTGGGTCTAGGGCAGGTCTATTTTTAACTCTTTGAGGAACCTCCACACAGTTTTCCAGAGTGGCTGCACCAGTTCACATTCCCACCAACAGTGTAAGAGGGTTCCCTTTTCTCTGCATCCTCTCCAACATTTGTGGTTTCCTGCCTTGTTTATTTTCCCTATTCTCACTGGTGTGAGGTGGTATCTCATTGTGGTTTTGATTTGTATTTCCCTGATGGCAAGTGATGCAGAGCATTTTCTCAGGTGCTTGTTGGCCATGTCTATGTCTTCCTCTGTGAGATTTCTCTTCATGTCTTTTGCCCATTTCATGATTGGATTGTTTGTTTCTTTGGTGTTGAGTTTAATAAGTTCTTTATAGATCTTGGATACTAGCCCTTTATCGGATAGGTCATTTGCAAATATCTTCTATTCTCTACGTTGTCTTTTAGTTTTGTTGACTGTTTCTTTTGCTGTGCAGAAGCTTCTTATCTTCATGAAGTCCCAATAATTCATTTTTGCTTTTGTTTCTCTTGCCTTCATGTATGTATCTTGCAAGAAGTTGCAGTGGGCAAGTTCAAAAAGGGTGTTGCCTGTGTTCTCCTCTAGTATTTTCATGGACTCTTCTCTCACATTTAGATCTTTCATCCATTTTGAGTTTATCTTTGTGTATGGTGTAAGACAATGGTCTAGTTTCATTCTTCTGCATGTGGATGTCCAATTTCCCCAGCACCATTTATTGAAGAGACTGTCTTTTTTCCAGTGGATAGTCTTTCCTGCTTTGTCGAATATTAGTTGACCATAAAGTTGAGGGTCCACTTCTGGATTCTCTATTCTGTTCCATTGATCTATGTGTCTGTTTTTGTGCCAATACCAGACTGTCCTGATGACCACAGCTTTGTAGTACAACCTGAAATCTGGCATTGTGTTGCCCCCAGCTATGGTTTTCTTTTTTAATATTCCCCTGGCTATTTGGGATCTTTTCTGATTCCACACAAATCTTAAGATGATTTGTTTCAACTCTCTGAAGAAAGTCCATGGTATTTTTGTTTTTTTTTTGTTTTTTTTTAACAGTTTTTTTTTTTATTTATTTATGATAGTCACACAGAGAGAGAGAGAGAGGCAGAGACATAGGCAGAGGGAGAAGCAGGCTCCATGCACCGGAAGCCTGACGTGGGATTCGATCCCGGGTCTCCAGGATCGCGCCCTGGGCCAAAGGCAGGCGCTAAACCGCTGCGCCACCCAGGGATCCCGTCCATGGTATTTTGATAGAGATTGCATTAAATGTGTAAATTGCCCTGGGTAACACTGACGTTTTCACAATATTATTTCTGCCTATCCATGAGCATGGAATATTTTTCCATCGCTTTGTGTCTTCCTCAATTTCTTTCAGAAGTGTTCTGTAGTTTTTAGGTTATAGATCCTTTACCTCTTTGGTTAGGTTTATTCCTAGGTATCTTATGCTTTTGGGTGCAATTGTAAATGGGATTGACTCCTTAATTTCTCTTTCTTCAGTCTCATTCTTAGTGTAGAGAAATGCCGCTGATTTCTGAGCATTGATTTTGTATCCTGCCACATTGCCGAATTGCTTATATGAGTTCTAGCAATCTTGGGGTGGAGTCCTTTGAGTTTTCTATGTACAGTATCATGTCATCTGGGAAGAGGGAGTTTGACTTCTTCTTTGCCAATTTGAATGCCTTTTATTTCCTTTTGTTTTCTGATTGCTGAGGCTAGGATGTCTAGTACTATGTTGAATAGCAGTGGTGAGAGTGGACATCCTTGTCTTGTTCCTGATCTTAGGGGAAAGGCTCTCAGTTTTTCCCCATTGAGAATGATATTTGCTGTGGGCTTTTTGTAGATGGCTTTTAAGATATTGAGGAATTTCCCTCTATCCCTACACTCTGAAGAGTTTTGATTAGGAATGGATGCTGTATTTTATCAAATGCTTTCTCTGCATCTATTGAGAGGATCATATGGTTCTTGTTTTTTCTCTTATTGATATGATCTATCACATTGATTGTTTTTACCAGTATTGAACCAGCCTTGCATCCCGGGGATAAATCCCACTTGGTCATGGTGAATAGAAAGTGAATGGATGAATTCAAAACTGAACGACTAAGTTCATGAATAAATGAATTAATTTAATAAGTGCCTGGCCATTGACTAACTCAATATCTTTTTTGCAATAGCTCACAATACTTAATAATTACAGACTGGTATAGCTATCTAGTACTGCCTTGGTGTGTGTGTGTGTGTGTGTGTGCGTGTGCAGATATGTAAATGCAGATAGATAGGCAGATAGCTAAACTATTTTTAGAGTGAGAACAGTAATTCAAAGTGTTCTTTCTGTTTCTCATTCCTTTGCAAGCTTTCTCAGCTTTCCCAACTGCACAGCTAAGATTCAGCCACTGTGCTGCTAATACATTCTTTTAGCTGATAGTCACAGCTTAGATACGTTTTCCTTCCGATGAGTTTGGAATTGTATATTTGTGTGTATTTAAATTTACATATATACACATACATATGTGTGTGTGTGGGTGCAGGTGCTGCATGTGTGCATTCAGTTTTTTTATTCTTAATGCTACTTCATTACGGCAGGACACTCTGCAGCTGTGTATGCATCTTGCTGTCAGCTCTCTTCTGTCAACTAGGGAAAGCCAATTGCACCTGTTACTGGCCCAGCCATGAATTGGTAGACTGGTGTGACTGGGAAATTGTCATCCACCCCTTGACATATCCATTGTGACTCACATGTGCTAATGAAACAGACCTGAGTGGATGTGATCTCCTTCACAGGTCCAGGGGTTTAGTCATGGACATTTGAGAGGCAAAGAATGATTCTGGGAACCTAATTCTGACCATGAGTTTGTATTCCACAGGACTGCTGACCCTGTATTCTAGTGTCCTTTCCCTTGGCTCATCTTTGAACCTCAGCTACCCCAGTCAATCCCTTATCCTCTCCCCCTGCTTCCTTACTCTCTCACCCTCATCCAACCTGTCCAGGAGGAGGGCATCCCTGAGAAATAGGTCCCTGAAGCAGCTCTGTCAAGTCTGTTCTAAAGAACCTCCTAACATTTGCTTCAGGTCTGAGAAGTCATCAGATGTCACCAGGTTCCAGACATTGTTTCTCTGGCTCATGTCTTGTACAGAAAGGCAATCAGATCATCACAGGTTGTCATTCATAAAAGTAAATTTGATAATAGCTATGAGGGCTGGATATAAGTCTAAGGACTTTTACAGCTGTCTATCACTCACAGTACTGTTTCATTTCATCTTCATAAATGGCCTTTTTAAGGATATGGAGTTATATTTTCTGTCAGAGTATAGCAGGAGACTACAAAAAGGATTGTGGCTTTTGTGACATCACACGCTATACATTTTAAGTACCAACAGTTTCATGATTTTAAAGGTGAATATAAAGCAAGTGAATCATGGCTGATTAAATTACCAGCCGTTAATTATATTGCTGGTTATAAATTATAAACTCTAATTCTAATTAACACAGCAGTTAATTAATTGACAACTTTGGTTGTGTTACAACTGAGTCTAGCATGCACAATTCCAAACTCAGGGGAAGGGAAATGATGTGTCTACAAGCTGTATAATCAGTGGCACAATGACTAAATCCTAGCTTTGTGGATCCTGTGACTGCCTGCAAGGGACCGAGAAACATAAAGGATGCTTAGAATTATTGTTCTCATACTAAAAATAGTATAGCTGTTATCCAACATGAGGCAAGTCACATATGGAAAACCTGTATTTTAATAGCCAACATTACTCACAATTATCAGGAAAATGTACAATTAACTTGATAGCTGATGTTCTAACCAGCACCTTGGTAAATAGAGACCTTTTGCTACTTTAAATCACCATCTGGATGCTTTATGAAAGCTTGTTGTCAATGGCTAGAGCCCTCTCCCCTGGTCCACAGCTCTGCTTGATGACGCCTTTGAACTCGTATGTATAGGAATAGTGTCAGAAGTTTACCAGGACCACGATAGCCAGCCTACAGAGTTCACTTGCTTTCTTAAAACAATGCTCTTCCTTTTGAATAATTGAGCAGTTCTTGTTATTTACCAATTTCCAATGGAAAGGATGGGCATCTTAACAATCAAAATCATCTTTTCATGACTTATGTTGGCACCATAAACATTTCACCTCTTCATGAATCCTAAATCTTCCTTGTGCATGCATGATGTGAAGGCATAAGTACTGAAAAGGAATAATTAGAAACATCTGTTTACATTTACCAGAAGCAGATATTAGAAGAATTAAAATAAACACAACCAGCATGCAGTAGCTTAAAGCACAACCATTCATGCAATAGTTGAATATACAAGAATGTCTGAATATCATGAGAATGCTGGATTTCTGTGTAAACAAACTATATGAATACACTGTACAATTTTAAAAGATCCTTTATAAAATGATATAAACAGTAAGCAAATTAACATGTACTGAATAAATATTCTGAAATGTTCATATCTCTTCTTTTACGAAACAGCTCGTGAGTGTGATGTGTGACAGTAGCAGCATGAGTTAGGTTGAGGCCATAGTTATTTATAGAATCAGGACTTGGAACGAGTCAGGACATCCATGCTCTGAGGCAGTTCTCAGACACCTGTGCTGAAGCAGTGCCAGAAAGCAGTAATCCTAGAGTCCTGACCCATGTCTTCAAATTGTCATGTTAGCTACTTGACAGAGTTGATGGTTTTTGTTGAGACCGCTGGAAGCAGTTTGCAGCAGGACACATTGGCATCCACTAGAATCTCAGAAACAAATGGGGAAGATTGTGTTCTTGCAACTCACACAGCACAGACTCTCCTCTCTATGGCAGAGAATGGCAGGAGCCATCCATATGTCTGTGTTATAGTACATGTGCATGCTTTCTAAATATAGACTGTTGATGTTAGGAAACTGAGTTTACTGATTTTAATGAAGGGAAGGGATTCTGTATAATTTTAAGTTTAAAATAGTGATCAGAATGTGAATTCATGGTGTAAAGACTAATTGCATGCAAAAATAAGAACCACAAATGGAACTTTTAAAAAATACCAGTGCTGGGCCTTACCTCCTCCAGTTCTGATCCCAGCCAGTTAGATTGGGCCCTAGAATTGGACTAGGAATAAGGAAAGAAACAGAGTAAAGATGACAAAGGCACTATCAAAAGAGCTGTCAAAAGATCAATTGGATAAGGAGTTAGTTCTAGAAGGGATACCTGGCTTGCAGATAAAAACAGGGAGACATTAACTAAACGTTTTGTTGAACATTTTTGGGTTGAGTGAGATCACCATGGAAAAGAGAAAGAAAGAGGAGAGAAGCAGGAAGAAGCCTGAGGCAATCAACATTGAGATATAGATGGGAGTTGGAAGCACAGGAGCCCTGAGCTGAAAGACCAATGGAGTACAAGGGCCAGGAAGAAGGAGTGTCTCTGAGGCTGAGCAGAGTGTCTCTTGGAGAAGGAGCTTCCAGCCATGCTGCAAATGTTTAGCATAAAAGACATTATTGAAATGTATCCCTTAATGTATAGGAAAATAAAGAGAAAGCTCCAGGAGCCACAAAAAAGGACATATTTTTAAAAGAAAGCTGAGGATAAAAGTATTATAAGCTACACTTGAAGACATCCTAGGGTCATTTGCCCTATGTGAGTAGTTGGCTTGCTTTAATGACAATGACAATGCAGAAGTAAGAGACCAAACTAAGGAACTCTATAAAGCAGAATGTTGAAATTGTGGCTTCATAGAGCTGGTGCACTCAAGGGCCACACATCACTGAAATGGTATTGTAGGAAAAAGTTCCCCCAAAGGGACTTATATCAAGGGGAGATGATAAATAAATGTGTCTGTCTTACCTGAACTTTAGATGACATGAAAGACATCTTCCCTCAGAATTTGCATCACATGCCTATACTAATCTGGATTTGGGGATTGACTTTAAACTGCAGAGAAATTTTCACTGGAAGTGACGTGAGGTTATCAACCAATGTGGAACACTGGGTGGAGACACATGCAGAACTTTTATGAAGGGACGTGCTGGCAACTCAGGTATTATAGAAGTTCTGCTCACTTGTTCAGCAAATGTTTATGAAACCTTTGACATATATAAGGCACTGTCCTAGCACTGCAATTGAAATACATCAGTGAGCAAAATAGACAAAATTCCTGTACTCACGCAGCATACATTCTAGCATGAGAGAAAGAAAATACACATAGTTTAAAAATATAATAAATACATATATCATCTAGAATATGAACAGGGTTAACAGGGTGGAAGAGTGCAGGGGATGAAGACTGCCATTATTAGGAACAGCTTATTCAAAAGTAAATTTGAGTAAAGACTAAGGTGAGGAAGTAATATTAAGGTGAGGAAGGTTATTTGGGGAAAGAGAGTTACAGGAAGAGGGCATAGTTAATACAAAGATCCTAGCATAGGAAAATATCTGGATTGTTTGAGAACAAAAGAGTATTGTTGCTGAAATGAAGTTAGTAAAGAAGAGGCCAGAGAGGTGGTAAGTGGACCAGAGCATGTCTTACCTGGGCTTTATTTTTCAGTGAACTAAGGAGCCATTGTATGGTTTTGAACACAGGAGCAGATAATCTGATTTAAATCGTTAAAAGTTACTCTGGATGCTGTGTTGGAAACAGGACTGTGGGAGAAGAGATGTTCAAGGAACCAGTTAGGAACTTTTGGTAGTATGATGGGAAGAAAGATGATGTTTGATCAGGGTGATAGCAATGGCAATGAGAAGTGGCTGAACCACAGTCTGGTTTTAATGTGGAATCAACAGAATTTCTTGTGGATTGAGGCAGAATGTAAGAGAACGAGATTCTGATTTGAAAAACTGTAAGGATGGAATACCATCAAATGATTTGGGAAGACTATAAGTGAATCTTTTCTTAAGGTGAAATTAGCATCAGTTCAATATGAATTAGTTGATTCTAGAGTTTATACATCAGGTTGGATAAAATTTGGGAATCCTAAGTATATAGATAGCATGTGAAGCCATAAACCTAAAAGAGATAACTAAAAGGAAGTGAGTGCAGATAGAGAAGAAAAGGGTTGGAGGTTTGATTGAGTAGGTGCATGGTAGTACAGAATGAAGAGCCGTGGCGCACCCTGGCATTAAGAAAAGAAAGATTTGGTGAGTGACCAAGAGGATGGGCCAGTTGAGTAGGAAGAAAAGCAAAAAATTGTGCATCAAGGGCAGTGATTGGTCTAGGATTTCACCCGCAGTTTCATGGATGCTGGAAGAAGGCATAAATCAGTCATGGGTGAAACAAAGGACAGTTGACTACTCTCATATAGGGCCAGCTACATAATTTACAAGGTCCAGTGCAAAATGGGAGTACTAGGTCCTTTGTTTAAAAAAGCAGGAGTAAAGTTTCATTCCTCTCCTATCTAAAATTTAGCACTTAGGTTTCTCCTTCCTTAGGCATTTGTGCTTGACTGAAGGTATGAAAATCAGTATCACAGTTTTTTTTTACCTGGCTACCCAAGCTTTGCTTACAGTGTCCCAAAGGATAGGACTGTTTCATGTAGTTCCATGCAGTGATGTCCATCCAAATTTTTCTGCTGAAATTAATAACAGTTCAGAAAAAGAATGATTATCGTCAATATTTTCTCAGTATATAAAATATAATATTGTTAATATCGTGACTTATCTAACAGCAATAACCTAACAGGTTCTGGGTAGAAACCAGAAATAGACATGATCTCAGAAATGAATGGGCTTGCTGTCTAAAAATAGCACATCTTCTTAGAAACTGAAAGTACTTTAAAATGTGTGGCATCACTAATCCACATGACTTGTCTCTGAGAAGAGGAAATCCATTGTTAAATCCTGATACAGAGGCACATATATAAAAGCAAAGGCATTGACTTCTCACAGTATAAGTGCTGAGAGGGGTTCTTCATTTAAAATGGGAATATTCATCCTTTATTTTGTGATAAATATATAGCCTTCTCTCTGTTGAATCCTATTTTTCCTTGTTTGCTCTTTTGAAGGAATTCAAAGAGAAGTGATTATAAGTGATATTCACTTCAGCAAATCTAATAATGTGAACTCTAGAAGTCATGTAACCCAAAAGATGACCATCACTATTTAAAGAGGTAAAATCTTTAACCTAATGGCCATATGCAGGCACCATGCTCAAGCAAGGGAACAGCACAGAGGCTTGATAAACACCATATAGTCAGAACGTAGATAAATCTCTCACAAGTCTCCAAGTGTAACATTCTAGCATGTTGTTCAAGTTAGCATTCTAACATTCTAGCAGTTGTTCAAGTATTCCTCAAATATAGAGGTGTTGAGGATTCCTTGCACAAGCAATATGGCTGTCTCTCAACAGCCAGTTCTTGGAGCATCTTTGGATGAATGAAATATTTAAGAGATATCCCATCCCCTTTTGGAAGCCTATTAATTAATGACAGTTGCTGGAGGGACGCCTGGGTGGCTCAATGGTTGAGTGTCTTCCTTTGGCTCAGGGCGTGATTCTGGGATAGGGATCAAGTCCCTCATCGGGCTCCCTGCAGGGAGCCTGCTTCTCCCTCTGTCTGTGTCTCTGCCTCTCTCTCTCTCTTTCTCTGTGTCTATCATGAATAAATAAAAATAAAATTTAAAAAAAATAAATAAATAAAGATAGTTGCTGGAAAATAAACTTATGTATCTGATTATATATACACACATGTTGCAGATTATATAAACATATGTGCATGCATATTATTTTTATATATATTAATATATACATAATTTATTAAACAGTCTGGTGTCTTGAGTGAGTGTTATTCAGATAAATACTTTTTTAGAATAAAGGAGAATATGCATTGACTCCGCAGTTTACAAGCACAGTCCAAAATTTCATTCATATGGTGTTTGTGCTGAGTTGAAACATCTGTTCCCATACAGAGTGTGAGACATCTGATCATCTTTTATATTCTTGTATTTAACCCATTATATATCTGAGGTCTGGGTTAGACTCATCCTGCTCTAGACATGGTAAGTGTTCTGGGATGCAATGTGAGAGTCCAAGAGCTTATCTTTAATCATGGAGTATCAATGGGAACACTCTCAAGTCTCTGTACTGCTGCTGCTGACTCATGGACCAGTTCTAGATATGGAAGGCATTTAGGAAATAGGATCAACAGAACCCAGTGACTGAATAAATGTTGAATGTGAGATGAGAAAGAAAGAAGAGGTTGGTATGCAGCCTCTGGTTGTGGTTTGGTTAGGAATAAATAGATGGGGAAAAAAAAGAATAAATAAGTGGGTACAGAATGGTGGTACAGAATGGGAAACAGATTTGGGGCAGAAGATAATGAGTTAATTTTGGACATATCAAGTTTGGGTTGCCTGTGGGGCGTCTGGATGGAAAGGTTCAGAAGGATCCATCCATGCAAATCTCAGAAAAGTGCAATGGGTCAGAGACACCAGTGGAGAAACCTGGGAATGGAAAGTGGGGATACTTCTGTGTCCTGGTGCCTTGGTGCCCAGTTTGGGAGATTAACTTCTTTTAAAAAAAAAAAAAAGGCTATACATGGCCACCAATTTACAATGAAAGGGAGCTGTGAAAGTGTCACAGTAAAAATGTTATGGCTTATGTTGAATTCTCAGTTTCTTCTGATACTACCTTTTGTGTGTGTGTGTCCTTTGAATGTCGGCCAGTATAATCATTTTGCTTTTCAGACTTAATGGACTCTAGAAAAATATCTATCCTATCTATTCATTGTGAAAAAAAAAAAAAACACTTATGTTCAAAGTAATTTATATCCTATGCCAGTTTTTCAGGTGGCTATAGGGGACCAAGGAACTCGTAACTATAGAGGTGACTGGATCATCTTTTGAATACATTTACCACTGAGGTAGATGAATAAAAAATACAAACTATGTATCTTTGGGCAGTATAACAATTATAAGAAGACAAGAGCATCTCAGCTACCTTCCTTCTCATTTGTGCACCAGCCTCCTTCCCTACCAGGCCCAGACTTAATAGATATCCCTTAAATATATACTTCCTTGGCATTATTGTGCATTCCTTGACTCCTAATGGATGCCCTCCACCATTCTAAGCCCTTAAGAGTGTGTGACAGGCAGTCTTACCAGATAGGGTAAGTGGACTTAGGGCAGTGAAATGGCTCATGTACATATGCCCAGCCAACAAGACGCTGACTTGAAACTTGAACATGTTTGATTCTAAAGCTCCTTCTCTTAATCACTTTCATTATCTTTGGTTCAATTTTATATCTAACTCCTGGATCATGAGCTACTTAAAGTTAGTTACAAATTATGTCTTCCTTATCTCTGACTCCCTAGCACCCTGCATGGTCCCTGGCCTTTGGAGATACTCAGTGAATGCTTGAAGGAGGTTAGGGGAGGAAGAGAGGATAGCAGAAGGAGATGAGTCATGCCTTCTTAGGAAAAATCACCATATGGATTCAACAAATGGGAACCTCAGTACCAATGAAGTGTGTTGTGGGAGGAGAGATAGATGTAATGTTGGATACTCATTTTTTTTTTGATAATTAAAAGAAATGGCTTAGAATTTTCTAAATTTTGTTAAAAGAAGTGCCAAGATTCCCCCAGTGTAAACTTTGTTGCAGAAATGCCTACAAAGAAGTCCCTATGACCTAGGTCTTATGTAAACTTTTCAGAACAAATTTCCCTAATCTGAGAACAACTTACCTGTAAGGTTTTGAATCATAAGCTTACTGAACTAGATGCAAATGTAGGTATCCTGTGGCTTTCACAGCTGCAGCTAGATATATAAATGTGGTTTAGAGATTGCATTTCTTTCTCAGGGTTAGTAAATTTTGTTTTCATTTCCTGCACTGAGGAAATTTCGTCAATTTCTTAATTGCAGAATAATGAGCAGTCTTTCTACTTTCAGATATGTATTCTTGTTATTTCAATGTGATAAATGTGGAGAGATTTCCCCAAGCAGAAAGAAACTTTGTTGTTTATCTCTTATTGCAATTTATTTGAGCTGCCTGAATGCCCAAAAGATGGGCTGAGGTTTTATTTTATTTTTGTAGTTACTGTTGCTGTTTCTATATTCTCAGGAGATTTTGAAAGGATTATCACCTATGTGTAAACACTTGGCAGGTGAATGGCCCATACTCAAGAATACCTGTTCCTTGACCCCAGCCACTGGGGCTTCAAGAGCTGTAAGTGCCAATAATCCTTTTTTAGCAGCCCCAGACTGTCTGCCTCTTCCTGCCCCACCCACTGCTGTTTCAGCCCACTAGCTCCAAACCAGGGGACCCTTGGCTGGGCTGGTGACTTATCCAGGAACTCTGGCCTATTCCTAGCCAGGTCTGAATAATTTGAGGCAGGGCTAGGAGTGAAGGTTACCCCTCTCAATCCATAATGGCCCCACAGCAGAGGGGATTCTGGGTCTCCTGAGCACAGGGTCTGTCATTGTACCTCCACTGGCAGCTATTTCTGTAAGTCCTGATCTCTAGGACCTTACTTCCCTCCTCCTTCTGCCAGCATGCTCTGTCTAGATGCGCTGAGATGGCTTGTTGTGCCACAGTCAAGGGTCAATGCCAGAAAGCAGACTGTCTCTTCCTACTGTGTGCTAATCTAATTAAACCCATCCTCCCAGGATGAGGTTTCTGGAGCCTATACCCATCACACTGTCCCCTGAACCTCACCCCTCCTGGATCCCCACTACTCTCATGAGCCTGCTCCTCCCAGACTTCTGCTTCTCCCCATGCCCTACCGTTTCCTGCACGTCATTCCTCTGTATTCCTCACAGAGTCTTGGATACCCCATGTTGCCCCCTCTTCCTAGAAGCTCACTAGTCCCTCGAGCCCTTTCTTCTATATTCTCACTTTTCCCCACACTGGGCCCTATTCTCATTCTGACCCTCCTAATGCTAGCTTCTCTCTATACTCCACTCCTCTCTAATGTCTCTCCCTAGGAGATTTAGTTTCTTGTGCAAAGGGCAAAGGTGGGAAAGGAGGAGACAATCACAATTCCCTCCCACCCTGGCAGAGGCTTTTGGTATCTGAGAGTTCTATGTCAGTGTGACTGAAGACCCCTCCCTGTACTCAGGTGGATCACATCACCAGAGCAGGAAAGATGGAAGTCAGGGACATGGTAAGCTCTGCAGAGGCCCAAGGAGTGGAGATGCTGGCATTCACCACCAGTATCAGACTCACCAGTATTGCCTGGTTCTAATTCCCATGACCCTCGGAGCTCCCAAAAGCCCTGCATTTGAGAAATGCCATTTCAAGGCAACTCCCCTGTCCCCTTTCACCCCCTTTGCAGGACCCCCTCAGCTACACCATATTTACGGGTGACCAATCCATGGAAAAGGCAAGGAAGGCTCACAGAGGCTCTGGGGAGCTCCAAATGTGGAAAGCATCAACTTGTCTGGGACCCCCTGAAGAAAAGAGGACTTCACAAGGCATCTGTCTACATAGCAGCTGTGCTAAAAGTTTGCAAGGATGGGAGGCTTTAGTGATGCCATAGTTCTTATTCCCCTTAAAAACTGCATTATCTACATGACTTGATTCTCCTCTCTTCAAGATATTTTTGCAAAACCATCCTCGCATCAAGCTCATTTCAGTCTAGATGCGAATTATTATAGAACTATTTAGCCCCCGTCCCTTAGAGCTTTGGTTTTAAGGTTGAGAGACACACTCTGCAGGGATGTAGCCCCAACTTCAAATCCCATTCCCCCCAGTTACTACTGTTTAATGGGGCATAGGGGGAAAGGAAGAGGCAAATTACTTGAGCTCTTTAAATTTTTTTCTTCATTGAGGGGATGATAATGAGAATACTGATCATCCCTGTTTTATGTTTAAACAAAATGACACTAGCAGGAGGCATAGCACATACCAAGGGATCAGAACATGTTCACGGCTACTGTCATTATTATTATACATGGTGCTCACCACTGCCCAGCACAGGAGTCAGCACCATGCCCTACTGTCTGCTGTCACCTTTCCTTTGTCTACCAATCTGTACAGGAGAAAGAAATGTGATACTGACTAGTGTCCCCACTGGTGTAGTGAAGCAATTGCTTCAGAAGGCACAGCTAATGCAGCAGGTTTGGATTTAAATACTGTTTTTCTCTGTTACCTAAGCTCTCCACAACCCTAATCCACTCAAGTCAACTCAGCAAACACCCAAGACCAAAACCGAGAGGTGCTGTTAATGGTGTGGAGAACAACACAAATTAAAATAAGACCTGAAGCCCAAGCTCACAGGCTCTGGATGACAACTGGGTTCCCAGGGCAGACTGACACATTCTCTCCATCCTCATGGTAACCCATGTGAACGCCAGTTGAAAGGGAACTCAGAGAAGTGCTAGACTCATGATTCAGGCGTAGGATGTGGGCTTACAGACCAAAGAGAGAAGCAAGTGAAATGCTTCTATTTCAATGAGAATGTAATGTGGAGCATTATATTCAAATTGAAAATCCTTTAGCTGCTATTGCTGATTTATTTCCATCTTGTTATGCTACCAAAACTCTGAATGTTTCGGTTAAAATGCATCACTTACATTGAGCGTCATTCGTGGTTATGCAGGGGATGTGATTGTGCTCCCTGTGGTCCATTCATAGCCTGAGGCCATACATCAAGCCTAACATCAGCAAACTTTCAGGATTTCCCTAACCTGCATTCCTTTTGCACTTGTTCTCCCTTATCACCCACCAGCAAACACTCTCCACCCATTTAGGCCTTTGCTCATCATCTTTTTCGCCATTAAAGAAATCACTGCACAACTTACCTTCCTGATCTGTGATTTTATGTTTAAAATAGGTTTTATTATACTTAGGTATGACAAGGCCACCAGATCAGGAGACAGCTGCCATTGAAAAGGTAGTTTGTTAACCACAGATCTCAGTGGAGGTATGCATAGCATCCATTGCAGGGAATGGTGGGGCACACGGGGAAGCACCAGGGTGGGTCACAGGGAAGAAGGGAAACTGTGGGCAAAGAGCTTTATTGTGGTTTCCATGGGAGTGAATGGGAATATGGGAGGCTGGATAAGCAGGCTTAAGATTGGTTAGTTAGAATGATTAAAGTGGACCCTAGGGTCTAGACTGTCCCCAGTTGCCTGGTACTTGGACATAGTTCAAATATTGGCCTGGGTGTGACAACCCAATAGGGAGGGCACTTGGGGTGTGAGCTCTGGATTGGTTGGTTTGCATTTGGAAAGCACAGTCTAGAGCTTGACGGAATTGTTTGCTATCTCTAGGAATTAGCTAGCCCTGGGGGAAGCGAAAGCAGTCCCTCCAGGGTTAACCAGGGTCTAGAAGTTAAAGCATGAGAAAACAGAAAACAAAAGACATGGCTAATACACTTGGTTATGTCACTTGCTACTTGAAACCTTCAGTGCCTTCACTGACTGTGGAGCTGGCATGCAAATTTTCCTACCTTCTAGTCACTGTTACAGAGTCCAGCCTTGCCCACTACTCTGTCCTTTTCCTCTCTTGAATCCTAAGTTCTGGCAAAACTGCATTTCTCAAAGTTTCTCATCAGTTTAGTAAAATCAGTGCAATAAAAGCCACATCTTTGTATGATTTATTTTTCTTTTTTTTAAAAAAAAAAAAAGATTTTATTTATTTATGAGAATGCACAGAGAGGAGAGAGAGAGAGGCAGAGACGCAGTCAGAGGGAGAAGCAGGCTCCATGCACCAGGAGCCCGACGTGGGATTCGATCCCGGGTCTCCAGGATCGCGCCCTGGGCCAAAGGCAGGCGCCAAACCGCTGCGCCAGCCAGGGATCCCTGTATGATTTATTTTTCATGCCCCCCATCCTCTATCTGGCCAGCTATGGACTATCTTTAATGTTACCTTTTCTGTGAGATTGGGGGGGGGGGGCAATTCGTATAAGTCATGCCAGACACAGAACTCTGCCCATGTAAGTACCTGGGAAAAAACTCCTCTGTGTTTCTTCTCATCCCTTCAAGTGCTATCTCTCCTTCAAGTTGCAAATAAAACCTCTATAAGGACTCCCCAGCCCATTTAAATTTTTCTGCTTCCTCCCTCCTCTGATTTTTTTTTATGGCCCTTATAGCTTAAAACTGATTTTGCTGAGTTGTTTAGCATTATTGGTTTTGTCACCTTGCCTGTGAGCACCTGGAGAAGACCATCCAGATATATTCTTTGCCATTTCAGAGGCTTCTATGCTCTAACACTCATGAGATCAGTGATAAGTAGGCATTATTATTAGATTAGCAAGCCCTGAGAACTGCCCTGTGAATCAGCAAAATAAGTGTTGGCTGGGATGTCATAAGACCCATGTGTCTAGGATGGATTCAATGGATTTGCAATCCCACCTCTCATTGCCCACAAAGCCAGGATGTTTGCAGACATCTATAAGTGTGTGAATTAAGAAGCTCCTGTATGGAATGGTGATTTTCCCTTCCCTTGTTAGAAAGTTTACCTTACTTACCTTTGGGTTTTCACCTTGCATCTTTCTATACTGGGGCTCAAGATGTCCCATAAATATTACCAAATTTTCAGACTTGAGTTTTGTAGACTTGAATAGGGATTGCTAAAAAGAATAAAAATTTAAAAATAGAATTTTCATGCTTAGCCTGATTTCTTTTTTCCACGTTCTTACTGCATTAATTGCTTTGCAAAAAACAAACAGGCAAACAAAAGTAGGATCATCTTCCTAAATACTTGCTTATTTTGTTGGCAAGCCTGTAGGGGTTGCACCATGGCCCATTTCCCTTCTCTTTTTTCCAACTGTAGCTAGGCTCCCATTTTCCCCAGATGAATATATCATCATCTCAAGGTAATGACATGACCTAGTTAGTGTAGAAATGGCTGTGGCGTTCTGGAAGAAAAAGAAAATGTAATGAATAAGGCATGGAGACCTCCCACAGGTCATTGTGTTTCCAGTGCATGTTTACGGAGGGATTCTATTTACAGCTCTCACAGAGAGCAAGGGAGGAAAGTGGCTTACATTGCAGAATTTGTAGATAGAGCTCCTTTGCCATGGGTGGTAAAGACACCTGTCTGCCTGGTGGGAGATAGCGGACCTACGGGAGCTCTCAGGGTCCTGCCAGCAGCCTGATTTTATGATGACTTTTTAAAAATTATTTTTTGACCTTTATATCTGTGTGACTATTGTTTAAATGCCAATTTGTCTAGTCTGGTTCTTACCTAAATAAAACAGAGGGTTTAAAAAAAAAGAGGATATATAGACATGATTTACACCTATTAAACCTAGTATCTGCATTTACAAGAAAGCAACCACTGTTTCCTACCCTGCCTGAAAATAATATCCATTTCTCCTGAATTCCAACCTGAATTTAAGCAGTCATGGAGGAAATATGCCTGTGGCTAAGCACAAACTAATTTTTTCTTTTCTTTTTTTCCCCTAGGATTACACCTTAACCATGTATTTTCAACAATATTGGAGAGATAAAAGGCTTGCCTATTCTGGGATCCCTCTCAACCTCACGCTTGACAATCGAGTGGCTGACCAGCTATGGGTGCCTGACACATATTTCTTAAATGACAAAAAGTCATTTGTGCATGGAGTGACAGTGAAAAACCGCATGATCCGCCTTCACCCTGATGGGACGGTGCTGTACGGGCTCAGGTCTGTCTGCCTTTTCAGGGCCAATTTCACAGTTTCATGGTGCATTGGCATTGAATTTCTCACTTGAGAAATAGGGAGTGAGGCCATGTCCTAAGATTAATTAGGAGACATCCATGAAACACTGAGATTGCACACACACATGAATCTTATAAATATAAAATGTGGGGCATTACTGTTACACCACACAAGGGAAAAACTGCTTCCTTGGATTGATTTTAAATAATCCGGTTGCCATATCTAAGAACACAGATTCCCTGAGGACGGATTTCCCATATCATAGCCACAAAGGCCTGTAATTAGTATTGCTTTGACACTGCAGAGGTTTGTAATAAATTTTCCCCAAAGCTGTTTACCGAGTTGAAAAAAACTGTCTAATTTTGCTGTTACATGGTACAATCTCCTCAGAGCTTCATGAGGTAATGTCACCAATATTTATGGGCATGACTAAATGTGAGGTTTCCTGATGAGAATCATCTCTCACCAGGTTTCATAATGAAATTACTTGAATCAGGGAAAACAATCTGCTGAGTGGAACCCTGAGGAGGCCCTGGGCTTCACCGGCTACGCTGGAAACCACCAGACCTCCCCATGATGTTCCACCACTGCTGGTGGCTAATTATTGTGAATATCATCACCCTTCTTAAATGGTGATCTTAAAAATCTTTTTTTTTTCATTGATTTTGCAATTATTTGTTTTGTTTTATTTTGTTTTAGAGTAATTGTGTGTGGGCGGGGGTGTAGGTGTGGATGTGTTTATATGCACATGGGTGTGTCTTTCTTGATCTCCTGGCCTAAAAGTGCCTTTAAGATCTAGGAGTGACCACAGTTTTGAGTAGGATACAGGTGGACATCTTGGAGAAAATATTTATCATAAAATGTGAGTCCATAGGCCTTTAACTAAAACTCCAAAAAGTCTAAGTGAAATCATAACTATATATATATATATATATATATATATATATATATATATATATCCACATCACGTGGCTTTTAGTGCTTCAAACAGGGAAACAGGGAAACAGGGAAAGGGGATTATTTAACATTACCTTAAGTAGCAAATGTTGAGTGACTTTCTTAAAACAGCAATATATAAAATAAGAGACAGAATTTTAGCAAAAAAAAAAAATGAGACTTTTAAAAACTATAAGGGGAAAAAAGTGGTGCATGTCAACTAAATCATGGTATAACTGTAAAAAAAAAAAGTTCAGACTGATGTTTCTCTGGGACATTTCAAGCATTTTTATTTTTGCCTGGAAATCCAAAATGCACATGTAAAATTCTGGAGGTTCTGACAAGTACATCAGTTGTACAAAAGATTACCCAGAAACCATGTGAGCATAAAATGAGAAGTCGGGTCCTTCATTTATCTGTCCCCACCCCCAAAATATGAATAGAAAAAGTGTGTGTATGTGGTGGGAGAACAAAAGGAAACAAATATCAGTAAAAAATGAGCTTTTTTGGCTTTTTCTTTGAAAGATTTATTTATTTATTTTAGAGACAGAATTCAAGCAGAGTGGGGGGGTAGAGGGAGAGGGAGAAGGAGAGAAGCAGACTAACTGCTGAGCAGGGAGCCTGACATGAGACTCAATCTCATGACCTTATTGAGATCATGACCTGAGCAGAAGTCAACAGTCAGATGCTTAATGTAGCGAGCCACCCAGGAACCCCTAGGCTTCTTTGTTTTGTAAACAAAACTTGCTATTTGGGTTCTCTCCATTTTTATTTCTGCATTCTTTATTTTCTTACCAGAGGTAGAGTATGTTAGTATGCTTCTACTGAAACTTTAACTGTTAGTATAGTGCCTTAGTCAATTCTGGCTGCTATAACAAAATATCATAAGCCGGATGGCTTATAAACAATAGACACTTATTTCTCACATTTCTGGAGGCTGCAATCCAAGATCAAGATCCCAGTGTCTGGAGAGGGCTCACTTCTTGCTGTGTGCTCACCTAGTGAAAGGGGCAAGGGAGTTCTGTGGGATCTCTTTTATAAGAACACTAATCCCATTCATGAAGGGTCCAGCCTCATGACCTAAGCCCCCACTTCCTGATAGCACCATTTTTGGTGGGTTAGGATTTCAACATATAAATGGGGGGGGGGGTACTTAAACATTCAGACTATAATAGACAGAATGATATGATATGAATGAATGAACTGTATAAATATCCAAGCTCTGTTTGAAAGTGTTGAATTTAACACCATAAAACATGCAAAAAAACAAGAGAATAAAACTATACCCTTAGCTAATACTCTGCCTGTAAATTTACATATAAAAGTTAAATAATTTTATAATAAGCTATGGGAAATTTTCAATAATAAACTTGGTACAATAACTTTAAGAACTCTATAGTCAAATTTACATCCATTATACATTTCAAACAGCCTCTTAAATCAGTAAATGGATTTCCAAATAAATAACTGTTTTTATTCAAATGTAGTCTTAATATGCTCCTTATATCTTTATTTAGAAGCTCATATTTTTGAAACAGTTCTTCAGATCTATGTTGTCCTGGACAAGCTGTCAGAAAGAAAATCCCTAAATAACAGACTGCCACAATCTGCGCATGCTTAATAGCTACATTGTGCCATCTGATTCCTAGTCTAGAAATTTCTGCCTCTAGATTTAAAAATCACACATATCTATAGAAATTAATTTGTTTTTTTTTTTAATTTTTATTTATTTATGGTAGTCAGAGAGAGAGAGAGAGAGAGAGAGGCAGAGGGAGAAGCAGGCCCCATGCACCGGGAGCCCGACGTGGGACCCGATCCCGGGTCTCCAGGATCGCGCCCTGGGCCAAAGGCAGGCGCTAAACCGTTGTGCCACCCAGGGATCCCCTAGAAATTAATTTGAATATGAATTTTAAATAATTTGAATTTTTGGACAAGAAGCACCTTTGTATTTCAAAATACTGATAATGTTATTAAATTCATGTATATACATATTCTGCATTATTCTATGTGAACTGAATATATATATATGTATATTCTATTTTATACATATACACTCACAGTATATGTATCATGCTTTTCGTAAAAATCAATTTGAGTGTTCACATTGGTAAGCTACCCTCCATACTCCTCTGGGCTCCAAATTCTACCTTCCCTTTGTTTGCTGTCTGCTATTGTGATCATTGGATCATGTTAGTGACATGGCAAGCCAAGGATGAGCCAGTGTATAAAACCCCAGCAACACATTATACCTTTGGTATATAGGTACCATGGCATCAACCTGAAGGAGGCCTGGTGCAGCTGAGGACTTTAGTGATTTAAACTCTCTTGAAAGTTTATGGGCCACTAGGACTGTTGTTTATTTCTTGCTTTTACAGTGCTGCTGATGAAGTTCTAGCCCAATAGGGATTGCTTTCTTACTGGCTATATCTCTGAGATATTAGTTGTCCTGGCTGTATTCCTGAGATGTTCAGGTTGATTTTTTTCTCCCCACTGGAGACAGGGATTGCCTTCACCTGGCTATGCAGCTGTAGCCTATGCTGGTAAATCAGCACCATTACACTCCTCCAGGCTGCTTTTCCTGTTCATGTCCAACTGTTGCAGTATAGGATCAAATAAGGCTTTTGCTTTATCAAGGTAGATGAACATCTCTGGCTGTGGATCAGCTGTCCATGACGTAGGTTTTTACATCATCTCAGTTTTATTCTGGGAAATCATTAATCCATTACTCTGATGACTCTGCAAAAGTGGTCGATGACTGCTCATACAGATACTTGAAAGTGATCATGTTCCTGTAGCGATAAAAGGTCATTATAAATCCTAAACTATTTTCTCAATGACCCTTATAGCCTTTTCACTTTGAAACTTGGACTAGCACTACCTTGAGCCTATTGGCTTGAGCTCTGCTGAATTAAACAGTAATCTGAGCTTCTGTGTGAGAGAATGCTCTAGGTAGGGCATACATACCATCCTAAAATAAAACTGGGGCTCTTTGAATTTCCTTTGGGCAGCCAAACCTTGCCAGGCACTGGGAAGATCTTGGCTAAGATGCTTACAGATCTCGGTCCTATTCCCGTCGCAGTTTTTTTTTTGTTTGTTTGTTTGTTTGTTTTCTTTGGTTCTGGGCTGAAGTTTTTTGCTACCTGTGAGAAGGCAGTCATTATCCATCCCTCTTCTATCTTCCTGTGTTTCTTTTTCAGGCAACTGATCACCTGATGTCATTGAATATCTCACCTTGTGCCATTGAGGAAACTTTGTAATCTTTTTTTCAGGACATGCATTTTGTCTTTGAATCTTTTTTTTTTTTTTTCCCTGATGCTAGGAATTGGTAATGGGCTCCCAAAATAGTATTTGATTTGCTTCAAAAAGCACCTGAGAATCTAAGGTTGAGTCATCTTCAAAACAATGTAGCTATGTTTTTCCTAAGCATATTGCAAAATTTGTTGGAAAATACACTACAGCACTTCCACTTGCTACTAAAAATGCTCAAAATTGTTAAAACTGCCATTCTGATAATAAAGAAGTTGAATGCAGTGTTAAGATGAGGTTACAACTTACTTCACCGGATTCAGACTAACTACTTTTATTGGTTTGGCTGTCATCTTATTCTGAAACTGTTTCATACAATGGTTCTGATCAGATTCTTTTTCCCTCAGGAAAGATGTAAGCTAACAGAATTAATAAGACCCATGTGATTTGAGCACACGTGCTTATTTCCCAGACTCCTATTTTGTCACTGTTTCCCAGTTATAAGTAAACAACATTTTGATGAATTGCTTTCTAAAAAGATTATGCTGGGGACACCTGGGTGGCTTAGTGGTTGAGAGTCTCCCTTTGGCTTGGGTCCTGATCCTGGGGTCCTGGTATCGAGTGCCACATTGAGCTCCTTGCAGGGAAACTGCTTCTCTCTCTGCCTATGTCTCTGCCTCTCTCTCTCTGTGCCTCTTATGATTAAATAAATAAAATATTAAAAAAATTAAAAAGGATTATGCTGGAATACCTGGGTGGCTCAGTTGGTTAAGCATCAGACTTGATTTGGGTTCAGGTCCTAATCTCAGAGTTGTGGGATCATGGGATCAAGCCCCACATCAGACTCTACACTCAGCATGGAGTCTACATGTCCCTCTCCCTCCCTGCACTTATGCACTCTCTCTCCTTCTCTAATTAATTAATTAATTAATTAATTAATTAAATCTTTTTAAAAAAGGATTATGCCAATTTTTACTCTTATCAGCAACAAATTACATATTTAAGGTTGTGACACCTGCTTTGGACTTTATCCTTATTTGGCTACTATAAATAACCTATTTACTTCATCCCTCAGGGCTAGAGAAAATTGCTCAATTTCATTTTAAATTCACATTTATAATATTCTATGTCCTTCCTATGGTCATCCATTCTTCCCCTGCTTTTAAGGACTCTTTCACACCTTCACTTTAATCACCTCCCACCACACTCATTTGATGACATAGTCTCATACTTGAATTAAAAACAGAAACCTCGGGATCCCTGGGTGGCGCAGCGGTTTGGCGCCTGCCTTTGGCCCAGGGCGCGATCCTGGAGACCCGGGATCGAATCCCACATCAGGCTCCCGGTGCATGGAGCCTGCTTCTCCCTCTGCCTATGTCTCTGCCTCTCTCTCTCTCTCTCTCTGTGACTATCATAAATAAATAAAAATTAAAAAAAAAAAAAACAGAAACCTCTTTATCTTCCCATTTGTGAAGAGACCATCTAACATGCCTATTACTCACATTTTATCTGTTCACTCTTTATCATGCATCCAGTATGCAGACCTTCCTTTCACTCTTCAGAAATATCAAGGATGAGGGTGTCCCTGTGTTCAGGCCTTTGCACATGCTCTTTGCTGAATGTAGTACTTCACTTCTAGGTACTTGTGTTTTTAGCATCATGGAGTAATTATATAACTGAGGACAGTTCAACTGTCACTTCCACAAGGAGAATCCTGCTCTGATCATCTATTCCCTTTGTATTACAACATCTTGTTTTATTTGTATTATAGCGGGTTTTCAGATGATTATCTCATCATTTTATTGCATCTCTTATTTATTGATTTTTTTTTGTATTTATCCATGATGGTGAGGAAGCCACCATGAGAATATAAGTTCTCTGAGAAAAGAACTGTTTCTGTCTTATTTATTGTTCCATCCCCCAAACCTAGAGTGTTGGGTGGAAAAGATATTGTGAGGATTAAATTTAAATTCTAATACTTATTTCCATGGTATTTCTATTTTTATATTCTCTATTTAGATTCTTAATCCATCAGAATTTATTTTGGTGTATAATGTGAGGTGCTTTCCAATATTTTTCTTCTCAAATTATCAGCTATTTGTTAAAATACTTAACCAGTTTACTCTTCCATGTAATGTTTAGAATCATTTGTTTTAGCAAATTCTTAAAAATAATTTAGAAGATTAGTTGGAATTATATTCATTAAATATTACTTTGAGCAAGTGCTATATCATAGTCAACCTTTCCCACATAACTGTAACATTTCTGTATTCATTCATGTCTTCATTCATGGCTTGTAGCAGAGTTTTGCCATTTTCTTTAGACAGCCCACTCACATCTTGATAAAGTTATTACTATTTTTTATGTGTGATACTTTTAGGAATGTGATCATTTTATGTTATTTTTCTAAATGGCTTTTACAGATATGTAGGAAAGCTATAATCTATTTATTTATAACTATCTTTGTTTAGGCATTTATCCAGTATCCAATAGCCAGCATCCAATTAGGCTAACAGTTTAGTTAATAATCTTGAGGATTTTAGTCCAAGAATCATATTGTTTATAATGATTTTTATGTTCATTTTCATTAGTTTTATTCTTATTTCTATTTCTCATTTTATTGCATTGATTTCAACTTCCAGAAAATGAAACACAATGGTAACAGTGTACATTATTTCCTAGTTCTTTGTTATAATAAAGGTGCTCCTCGTATCCCACATAAAAAGATAATTTATATTTTCAGTTTAAGGTAGTTATGACTCATTCTTTTACTTCTATTAAAAAATGCATTTACTGGCTGTCAGCTTCTGGGAACTGTGTCATGAGTTGAATAACACAGATATCATCAATTTATGGAGTTTATATTCAAGCACTAGTCATAAATTAGACAACTGACCCCAGATTATTTCCTTTATATATTAGAAATAAAAATAGATTTTATTAATTCACTCCCTCTCTGTCTGCTCATTTTCCTAATTTAACCTGTAACTGAAATGTATTAATTCCCTATCTTGATTCATCATTGAATTCCTTAGATAAATCCTATTTTATCATGGTGGGCAGTACTCTTTAAAAAACTGTTAACATTTGTTTGTCCATGGCTAACTTACAATTTTTTAAAATTTTTATTGAACATAATTGACATACAATGTTCTGTTAGTTTCATGTATACAACATATTGATTCAACAATTTTATACAGTACTCAAGCTTACCGTGATAAGCGTAGTGACCATCTGCCACACATTGCTTCTGTAATCTTGGGTGTTCTAAACAATGCTGTAATAAACATAGGGGTGCATATATCATTCCAAATTAGGGTTTTCAATGGTGAGGCATAGGTTAGTGTCCATAGTGGAATTACTGCATCCTATGGGATTTCTATTTTTAATATTTTGAGGAACCTTCATACTCTTTTCCATAGTTTCACAGTGGTTGCATCAATTTACATTCCCACCATCATGGGGGTCCCTTTATTCCACATCACTGCCAACACTTGTTATTTCTTATCTTTTTTGATATTTGCCATTGACTAGTGTGGGGTTGTATGGTCGTTAATGGTTTTGATTGATGGATTATGGATTGATAATTTTCCTGATAATTAGTGATGTTGAACATCTTTTAATATGTCTATTGGTAATCCGTACACCTTTGGAGAAATGTCTATTCAGGTTCTCTGCCCATTTTTAAATTAGATTTTTTTTTATGTTGAGTTATGTTCTTCATATATTTTAGATATTAATCCCTTATCAGATATATCTTTGCAGATATCTCTCCAATTCAATAAGTTGACTTTTTGTTTTGTTGATGGTTTTCTATGCTGTATAAAAGCTTTTTATTTTGGTGTAGTTCCAATAGTTTACTTTTGCTTTTGTTTCCCTCACCTGAGGAGACATATCCATAAGTACGGTGCCATAATTATTCTTTTAAAAATCCTTAGACAACCAGTTTATTGGTGATAAGCATACCTAGTTATATCTAGTTATAATGAAGTTTTGTTTGTCCCCCACCATCTCCTTATACACTATGCAGTATTTCTTCACCTTGTATAAAAATTTGGGCAGATTTCATGGTTTTCTGCCAATGTTTTAGCAATAGTTCCTTTCTATCTTTATGTTACACAGGAATTCTCTGGTCAGTGTTTAATACTAAATTTAGATTTAGCATTAATATTTTCTCTTTTCATAACCCAGCCCTATTTTAGTCTAGAAAACTAGTGGCAAAGGGAGAATAGTTGACTTCTCAGCCTCCCTTATTCTAATTTCCTCTGTACTCTCCTACTATGCAACCCGGGTTGACAGCCTACATATGACTCCTCCCATTTTGAAGATTTAGGGAATGAAGGGAAAATAAGGAAGAGAAGTTTTACTTAAACTAATACCATTTTTGTCATGGCTTCAGACTCTCTGGACTTAGAAGATATTGAAAATTGACTCTTCTCAGGGCACCTTTCTTCAGCTGGTCCCTTGACCAGCTTTGAGGATTGGGAGAGTAAGACAGTAGGATGTTTCTATTCCATGGAGTGCCTTGAATTCTTTCCTCAGCTCTGGGAATCCATTTTTCATGGTCACTGTCTATTTCTCTACCCTCTAGGCAGCCTTATTATAGAGGATCCACGATTACTTTGGATCTTCCATTTTTTCCGTGTAGCTCCTATGTGATCCACAGGAAATATACCTGCATTCCTAGTCTAACAGTTCAGTTCCTATTCAGTCTCCTCTACTGCTGCCATCTCAAAACTAGGCTAGTTGTACCAGGTATGAAGCAGGCACCATTCTTCCTGGAGTCCCAACTGAAGGAGTTAATCTCCCTCAGAAATGGCTGGAAATTGTCCCAAAAAATCTATTCCCAGGTTAGTTCATTCTCTCTCATTACTCTGACTCCAATTAAGATCTATGACTTGGCTGAAGTTTCTAAGAACCATGGACCAATTCACTGAAATTCCCTAGTAAATTATCCGTTGGTGAGGTGGTAATGTGGGGCACTCACACATTTGTGATATATGCCGTATAGATTCTGTTGATATATTCAATCAATAAATTAAATCTGTCTTTATATTTCATGATATGTTTTGATGTAATATGAATCAAGATGATTTCTGTTTTTGCATGTGCTGTAATAGATTATATTATACAGTAAATATCTATTCCTAAAAGGGTTAGTATTCCTGTAAGTACTTTTAAAAAATTACTCATTCATATTCACATCATATGAAATGTTTTGAATAGATGCATGGTACTTTACATAGGTTCTTGAGTGACATTTTTTACCCTGGCACGCATGGCTTCAGTTTCTGCTATACTTACAGGTTTCTCTAAGTTTTCTTCTTGCATCAATCTCAAAAATTCATGTTTTTCAGGAAAATGTCCTTTTTTATCTAGACCTTCTAATTAATTAGCATGTGCCTGTGCATTGCCCCCAGCACACATTTTTATATGCCCTTTTTCATTTTTAGTTTTGTTCAGTAGCATAGTATTTATTTTTTAAATATTTTTAAAAGCTAGCTTTTGATTTTATATCATAATTCTGTTTATTAATTTCTACTTTATCTTTATAAACATTCTCCTCCTCTTGATTTTAAATATCTCCTTATTGGACAGTGACATCAGCAAAATGGCACACTAAGAAGCTTCAAGCTCTTGTTTCTGTATAAGAATATCAAAAAACAAGCAGACGCTGTCTGAAACAACTTTGTACGAGCTCTGGAAAATATTCCAAAGTTTGCAGAAGCCAACCAAATGCCAAATAAAGAAAAAACTATATTCAGAAGAGATGGAAAGTTTTGTGACATTTTTTACCTGTTATTTACCCTTTCCCTCCCTCGTTCAGGGGCAGGTGGCAGCCTCGTTACGTTTCCTCACTTGCACTGGAGGGAACAGAGGAGACCTTGTTTGTAAACTATTATGTACATATGTTCTAAATTGTCAGGAGGATAACTGAAGGCCTGAAGCAAGTTGCTCATCTCTATTTATAGAAATAACTCAGAATGCAGGCAGGAAAAAAAGCAGATTATTCTCATAAAGGCTACATATCTACAAACCCACAGGTGTCTAGAGCAAAGGACTGAGGTAGAAATAGAAAATGGATAAAGAAGCTGTAGTGTATGTATACAATGGAATATTACTTAGCTATTAGAAACGACAAATACCCACCATTTGCTTCGACGTGGATGGAACTGGAGAGTATTATGCTGAGTGAAATAATTTAATCGAAGAAGGACAAACATTATATGGTCTCATTCATTTGGGGAATATAAAAAATAGTGAAAGGGAATAAAGGGCAAAGGAGAGAAAATAAGTGGGAAATATCAGAGAGGGTGACAACATGAGAGACACCTAACTCTGGGAAATGAACAGGGGTGGTGGAAAGGGAGGTAGGCGGGGGGGTTGAGGTGACTGGGTGACAGGCACTGAGGGGGGCACTTGACAGGATAAGCACTGGGTGATATGCTATATGTTGGCAAATTGAACTCCAATAAAAAAATTAAAAATAAGGAAATATAAAATAGACCATAGAAGGCCCAAAAGAGAAGCTGGAGTGAGACTCTGAGAAATCAGGTTATTCAAAAGCAGCTAAGTATACAGAATTTAAAAAGCTATGCATATGCCCATGCAAAACATATTCTTAGAAAAGCCCTGAGAAGACCTTAAGTTTTTACCTTGGCCTAAGGGCTCGGAGCCATCCTAGCTAAGTGGTGAAAGAATGTGCAAGGACAGAGCCATTCTGTAAAGACAAGAAGAGGTAGTTATTTGCTGTATTTATTGTTTGTTTGTTTGTTTGTTTGGGTTTTTTGTTGTTTTAGCTCCTGTCATTCAAAGACATCTCTGTTAAAACATTAACTGAACATGAACTAATAGAACAAAGATTGGGGATCCCTGGGTGGCTCAGCGGTTTAGGGCCTGCCTTTGGCCCAGGGTGCAATCCTGGGGTCCCGGAATTGAGTCACACGTCGGGTTCCTGGCATGGAGCCTGCTTCTTCCTCTGCCTGTGTCTCTGCCCCGCCCCCCCCCCCCCCCCCCCCCCCCGTCTATCATAAATAAATAAATCTTAAAAAAAAAAAGAACAAAGATTTTACTGATTTTACTGACAAGTAAATTCTTTTAAAAAAAGTTTAGAAATACATCAAAATAAGTGAATTGTTAAAGCTTTTCTAAAAAAGAATAACAATAACAAAAAAAAGACCGCAGTCCCTGTGGGAAGGAAAAAAATATGGTTTTTAGAGTTACAGCATTATAATAGTCAAATGACCAATTTTCAAGAAAAGATATCACAAGACATAAAAAAAAGTAAAACATGACTCATTTAAAGGAACAAAATAAATTGACAAAATTGTCCTTGAATATGCCCAGACATTGGACTTACTGGATGAAGACTAAATTGTCTGTCTTAACTATGCTCAAAGATTAAGGGAAAACATGGACAAAGAAACTAAAGGAAACTGAGAAAATTATACATGAATAAAATGAACAAAAGAAAATAAAGAGATAAAATTATAAAAGGGACCAAATTGTGAAGTTGAAAAAACACAGTAATTGAATTGAATTCACTAGAAGGGGTTCACCATCAGATTTCAGCAGCTAGAAGAAAGAATCAGCAAATTTGGAGATAAGACAAATTAAAATGATCAAATCTGAGAACAGAAAGAAAAATGATCCAAGAAAAGTGAATGAAGCCTAAGGGATTTGTGAGAAACCATCAGGTGCACCAAGAGATGAGAGTGAGAAAGATGCATGGAGATTATTTGAAGAAATAGTCGCTAAAAAATTCCTGAAGTTGACAAAAAAACAAACAAAACATGAATCTGTGAATCCAAGAAGCTCATTGAACTCCAAGTAAGATAAAATCAGAGACTCTTACTAAGACACATGAAACCAAATTGTGAAAAGCCACAGACACAGGGAGAATCTGGAAGTCATCAAGAGTGAAGTGACTCATTTTATATACGGGAGCCTCAAAACAGATTACCAGCCATTTTTTTCATCAGAAAGCTTGGAAGCCAGAAGGCAGTAGAATGATTAAGTATTTGAAATGCTGAAAGATAAAACCTATCAAAAGAGAATTCTAAATCTGGCAAAACTGCCCTTCAGAAATGAGGAAGAATTAATAATTTCCCAGATAAGCAAAAGCTGAGGGATTTTATTACCACTAGACCTGCCCCACAAAAAAGGTTAAATAAAGTGTGTCTTCAATTTAAAATGAAAGGATGTTAGACAGTAACTTAAAGGTATATGAATATTAAAAGATCTCCAATAAAGGTAACTAAAGCTAGTATTACTTTAAATTTTTTTTGTAACTACACTTTTTCTGTTATTGAAGACAAGTGCTTAAAAGTAATTATAGAGCTATGTCATTAGGTACAAAACATATAAAGATACAATTTTTAACATTGATAACATAGGATGTGTGAAAAGCAAATTGAGTAGAGATTTTATATGTGTTAAAGTTTATGTCAATTCAAATTATATCATTATAATATTAGGATGTCATATATAATTCCCAGGTAACCAAAAAGAAAACATCTGTAGCATATACATAAAGGGAACAAGAAGAGAATCAAAACATCTCACACAAAAAGAATCATCTAAACAGAAAAGTAAAAGATGGAGTAAATGAAGGAACAAAAAGTTACTGAACATACAGAAAACAGAAAAAATGTAGAAGTCTTTCCTTATTAGTAATTACTTTAAATAGAAATGGATTAAACTCTTCACAACAATAGCTAGAGACTGGAAGAATAGATAAAAAAATAAAACAGGATCCACCTATATGTTATTTACAAGAGACTCACTTTAGATCTAAAAATGTACATAAATTTAAAGTGAAAGGATAGAAAAGTGTATTTCCCTATAAACAGTAATCAAAAGAGAGCTGAAGTGGCTATGCTAACATAAGATGAAATAAACTTTAGTCAAAGTCTATAACAAGACAAAGAACAACATATATCAATAAGTTAACTCTCTAAGATTTGCCAGTTACAAATATACCAGACATCAGGATTCCAAATATATGGAACAGAAATGAGAAATACATGGTTCTGCAATAATACCAAAACTTATGAGATGCTGGGAAACAAGTGAAGAGGGAAATTTATACCTGTAGACACATACATTGAAAAGAAGAATCCAACTTTATAACTTAACCTTAAGGAACTAAAAGAGCTAGCATAAGGATCAAAATAATAAAGAGCAGACTATAGATTGATAAAATAGAGAGTACTAACACTGTGGAAAATCAATGGAATGAAAATTTGGCCCTTAGAAAAGATCAACTAAGTGGACAAGCCTTTAGATAGACCAATTAAGAAAAAATAGAGAAGACTCAACAGAAATCAGAAATGAAAAGGAGAATATTGCTACCAATTTTACAGAAATTGAAAGATTTATAAGATAATACTGTGAAAAAATTGTATCCCCCAAAATTGGATAATCTAGATGAACAAATTCATGGAAACATACAATTTACCAAAACTGAATTATAAAGAAAAAAAATCTGAACAGACTTGCAATTAGTGTGGCAATTGAATCAGTCACTAAAAAACCTCTCAACAAAAACAGCCCTGGATCAAATAGCTTCACTGGTGAATTCTACCAAACATGCAAAGAAAAATTACCCCCAGTTAAAATGTGTGAAGAATTACCCCCAGTTAACACAAGGTCAAACTCTTCCCAAAAAATGATGAGGAAGAATTGCTCTACTCTTTCTATAAAGCAAGAGTATTTTGGTATAGGTATTACCCTATACCAAAGCCAGACAGACATTACGAGAAAGCCACAGATCAATATCCCTTATGAATATTAATGCAGAAATCCCCCCCAAAAATATTAGCAAACTGAATTCAGCAACATACCATGACAAAGTGGAACTTTTTCTTGGAATATGACTATGATTCAATATAAAATGGCATGTAACAAAATGAAAAGAAAAAACACAATTATCTCAATAGATGGAGAAAAAGCATTTAACAAAATTCAACACCTTTTAATGATAAAATGTGCAACCAAGTAGGAATTGATGGAAACTTCCTCATATGATAAAGACTGTACATAAAAACTTCTAATTCAGGGCTCCTGGGTAGCTCAGTTAGGCATCCAACTCTTGATTTCTGCTCAGGTCATGATCTCATGGGTCATAAGATCATGCCTTTAGTTGGGTTCTATGTTCAGTGGGGATTCTGCTTGAAGATTCTCTCCCTGTGTCACTCTCCCCATTGTCTCTCTTGTGCATGCTCTCTTTCTCTCTAAAATAAACAAGTAAATCTTAAGGAAAAAAACCTTTGCCAATTGAGGTCATACTCATTTGTGAAAAGCTGAAATCTTTTCCCCTAAGGTCAGTAACAAGGATGCCTGCATCTGCCATATTTGTTTTAATTGGAAAAGGAGTAAAATTGTGTTCAGATAACATGATTTTATGTATAAAACCTAAAGATTCCATGCAATAACCCCCAATCTGTTAGATCTAAAAAATGGGTTCAACAAAACTGCAGATTTCAAAATCAGCATAAAAATAACAATTGCAATGTTGATTAATGATGATCAAACAAAAAAAAAGACATTAAAAAGACAACTGCATTTAAAGTAGCATCTAAAAGAATGAAATACTTAGGAATAAATTTAATGATGGAGGCAAAAGATTTGTACCCTAAAACTGTAAAACCATTGCTCAAGGAATTTAAAGGAGACATAATTAAATACAAAGAGCTCTTGTATTCGTTGATTGGAAGATTTGATATCGTTAAGATGAAAATACTACCTAAAGGAATCTACAGTTTCAGTGTAATCTCTATCAAAATCCCAGCATCCCCCTTTTTTATAAAATGGAAAACCCCATTCTAAAACTCATACGGAATCATATGGAACCTTAATTATTCAAAATAATCCTAAAAACGAAGAACAAATTTGGAGATTTCACATTTCCTGATTTCAAAACTTACTACAAAGCCATGGTAATCAAAACAGTGTGATACTGGCATAATAAGAGACACATTGACAAGTAGAATTAAACAGAAAGCCCAGAAGTAAACTTTTATATATATGATCAAATCATTTTTGACAGGAATGGAAAGACTCTTCATTGAGTAGTCTTCTTAACAAATAGTGCTAGGAGGGCAGCCCCGGTGGCCGAGTGGTTTGGCGTCACCTTCAGCCCAGGGTGTGATCCTGGAGACCCAGGATCGAGTCCCACATCGGGCTCCCTGCATGGAGCCTGCTTCTCCCTCTGCCTGTGTCTCTCCCTCTTTCTTTCTCTCTGTGTCTCTCATGAATAAATAAAATATTAAAAAATAAAATAAATAAATAAAATTAACAGTGCTAGGAAAACTGAATATCCACATGAGAAGAATGAAGTTGGATGCTTATACCATGTACAAAAATGAACTAAAAATGGATCAAAGATGTAAATGTAAGAGCTAAAACTATAAAACTCTTAGAAAAAGATAGGAAAAGCTTCATGACATTGGATCTATCCTAGTGCTTTCTAGGATATGGCATTAAATCACAGGCAATAAGAACAACAACAAAATATTGGAGTACAGAAAAAGTAAAGACTTCTGTGCATCACAGAACACAATCAACAAGCTAGAAAGGCAACCAATGGGATGGGAGAAAATATTTGCAAGTCATATATCTGATAAAGGTAGTTTATAGAGAACTATAAGTCAATAACAACAAAAAAAAATCAAATAATTGGGTTAATAATAGGCAAAGGTCTTAAATAGTCTTTCTCCAAAGAAGATACACAAATAGCCAATAAGCAAGCAAAAAGATGCTTAACATTATCAATCACTAAGAATGAAAATCAAAACCACGGTGAGATATCAATTCACACTCATTAGGATGGCTAATATATAAAAAAAATAAAGAAAAGAAAAGAAAAAAGAAAAGAAGAAAAGAAAAGAAAAGGAAAGAAAAGAAAAGAAAAGAAAAGAAAAGAAAAGAAAAGAAAAGAAGTGTTGGCAAAAGTATAGAGTTATTGGAATCCTTATGCATTGCTGGTGGGAATGTAAAACAGTTCAGCCACTGGGAAAAGTAGTATGACAATTTCTCAAAAAGCTAAACATAGAATTATTTTAAGGTCGAGCAACTCCAATTCTAGGTATATACCAAAAGAAACAAAAACAATGATTCTAACAGATAGTTTTTAAAAAATATTTTATTTATTCATGAGCAACGGAGAGAGAGAGAGAGGGGGGCAGAGACACAGGCCAAGGGAGAAGCAGGCTCCATGCAAGGAGCCCGACGTGGGACTCGATCTGGGGTCTCCAGGATCACGCCCTGGGTCGAAGGCAGTGCCAAACCGCTGAGCCACCCGGGTTGCCTTCTAACAGATACTTTTACATCAGTGTTCATAGCAACATTATTCACAACCAATAGTTAGAAACAAACCAAATGTGCATTAATGCATGGATAAACAAAATGTGATATATGCATACAATAGACTATTATTTAGCCCTAAAAAGATATACAATACTGATACATGCTGCAACAAGAATGAATTTAGAAAACAGTAAATGAACTAAGCCTGGCACAAAAGGAAAAATATTACATGATTCCACTTATGTGAGGTCCCTAGAGTAAGTAGAGTTTCTGTTTGGGATGATGAAAAAGTTCTGGAGATAGATGGTGGTGATGGTTGCACAGTAATATGAATGTACTTTCCACTAAATGGTACACTTAAAAATGGTGCAAATGGTAAATTTTATGCATATTTAACCCAATTAAAAAATTCTTTATTGTTTCATGTTTAATTTGTTGACTTGTATGCTGTTTTTGCTCTGTCTAATAAAGCTGTTTCATAACCATTTTCTGTTCTGTACCTATCATCTTCTCTCTTTTTTCAAAGCTTTGTCTCCTTCTCTGTCTTTAGGAAGGTCCTACAATTTGCCCTCTCCTTTCCACTTTAATTATTGTCCCCAGACCAGCAGCAGCACTATCATCTGGGAAATCAGAACTACAGACCCACCCCCATAACTTCTGCTCAGAATCTGCATTTTAACAAAACCCCCTCAGTGACTTGTATGCTCATTAAAGTTTAAGAAGACATCCACATCATTAAATTATTTTCAGAATTGTCAATTCTACTATCTGTCTTCAGTATAAATTTTAATTCAGTGCCTATGGCTGGGAACCCTAACACTTTCCTTAGCTTTATAGCATCTATCTATGCCGTTATCTCAGGCTCTTCTTTCCCTTTATCTCCCTGCTCTTGTTCTAAAGACAGCATATACATCTATGCATATGACTACTAGACATAATATCTTCCAAATGTTTAAACTTTCATTTTCTACACTTCCATACTTTTTGTAGAACACCTCTTTGTTTTATTCATGATTATCCTAAGGTAGGAAGTATCCTAAAGACAAAGTGATTTTCTAGACAACGTGATTTTCTAGTGAGACTATGGATATGGTGACCTGAGTCTCTTTCAGCCTCACTCTCACCTTGGAAGCCTTAATCCCTTAGGCTATAAATCTGAAAATTTGGTTAATGTGCTCCATTTGTTCTGCTTCATTGTATTCTTTCAGAGTAAGACTCCCCACTTCTGACTACTGGGTTAATTGACTGGGCCCTGTAATCAGATGCAATGTATAACTCTTTGAATAGAGTATCGAATGGTATCTTCCATTCTGGTATGCATGGCTTCCAGTCCTTTGGATATCTGCCTTTAGCAGCAATGGCTTTTCTTTGAGCAATGCATATGGCTGTGTTCCCCAACCACTTTCAGCCATAGTTGTGTCCTCTGAGGCTATAGAGGGAGAGAGGTGGGGCGTGAGGAGGGGCAAGGGAAACTGAGGGAATGCGTTAACAGGTAAGGCCAGACCACTCATTCTGTCTAGCTCAATCCTGTCATTCTATCCTTTTCCAGGGGAACTTACTGCGGTGAAGAAGATGTCCTATAATCTGTACTGTTTGATAGAGTAGCTGCCAACCATATGGGCTATTGAGCACTTGAAATGTGGCTAGTGCATCAAATGAATTTGAAATCGAATTTCAAATTTTGATTTCGTTTTAACTACTTTAAAATTTAAATGTAAAATAGTTACATGTGCTAGTGTCTACCATTTTGAACAACATACATCTAGATGTGAAAGTTGGTCGAATGATATAATCAGATCCAGATAGCTGGGGTGTACTTTCCTGTTTCTTTCAAACTGGTTCCTCCCTACCTCTTCAGAGAGTTAAGCCTGTATTCTCCTTAATAACTTCCTCAATCATCCACTCTGACAGTTCTGTTCCTAGCAGATGATTGAGGATCTGGTGTATGTATACGTTACTGTTGGTTTTCAGCACTATTGCCAGTTTTGGACTTTGTGTTGCTTTATCACCATATTGTTTGAAAATCAGGAGGAGATGCATAAGGGCCTATCTCACTTGCCTGATGTGACTACTCATTTCACCAAGATTGATATTTTTAAAATGATAGTGAATTTATGCTGAAACATAGAGATAGATGCTCCTGTTTTAGAAACATGGTATCTACAAAGGGCTTTGCTATCTTATGACACTCTTGAGAAGTAACATATTGTGAGTTCCATTTATTTATAGGAGAATTTATGCTTTCATATATATGTTGTTACCTGTGTTGATTGTTGTATCTCTTTTCTATTGCCACAATGTTGCTGTGTAACAAATAGCTAGAAAGCTTTAATGCCAGATGATAGTCCTCATCACTTGTTTGTGTGATTAATCAGCACCTCTGCTCATCCTGTTTAGCTCACTCACAGACCTGGGGTGGGTGGTCTCTGCAAGGATGAGTGGGCACCTCCATCCTGTTACCCATGGCCATTCTCCTCCTAGGACCAGCAAATTCATCTGGGCATGGTTTTCTCACAGCAAAGGCAGAAGCACAAAAGAAAGAGAATGCCTCTTGGAAGCTAAGTTTGAGACCGACACATTGTCACTTCCACATATTCTGTCAGACAAAGCAAGTCACAAAGTTGGCCCTTATTCAGGAGGTGGGCAGACAGCTTCTTTATAGTGAGAAGAACTGCAAATGACATGGCTAAGAGAGTGGATATTGGGAAGCAAGGAAAGAATGGGGCTGCCAACACAGTCAATTTAACCCAACAACTTTCCCAGCAACATGCTCAATGAATCTGCATAGCAAAAGCTTTCAGACAGTTCTGTGAATGTATTTTCTTATGTTTTTTTGTAAAACAAAACAAAAATTATAATAACTTAAATGTAGGTTTATGCCTTGTGTTTTCTCCACATTGAATAATAGTAAGCACTTGCTTTAGAATAATAGTCAGTTTGAATTATTTGACTTAGGCCCTTGATACTAGCATCTGAGTTCCTATTCCTGGAAAAATGCCTGATGAAGTTGGCATATGGAGAACCAGGAAGATGAGAACTATGAGTTACCATAGAGCTGTTGCAAGGGGCTAAGTGGTTACCTACAAAGCAATAGGTCACATGTGCTGCTATCCCATGGCCATGGATACAACTATCTCCCAGAGTTCTTATTTAGGCATCACAAGTGCAAGCCAGAGGTCACACAGGAGGTGCAGCTAACTTGCTCCTGGGCCCTATTGTTTAATAAGATTATGATCAGAAAGCCAGGAAGTTGCTGATGGCTGCATTTTGCAGTCATCTTCCCTGCAGGCCAGGCCACAAAACTTATGGGCATCAACTTTGGCCTGCTAAGCATTCTGCAGCAGAAGGATTCACAGAGACTACCTGGCTATTAATGCAGGGGGTGTCACCAAGCATCTTGACCAGTAAGCCTATGGAGTTCTCAGTGAGTCATTTAATCATGCAGGGCCAAAGCTCCTGCTTGGAGTGCTTGAGAGATGATAGGTGTTCCCTCTTGCACTTTATTTTGGGGATTAAAATCAAGAAGGGCTAAGCAATCTCTTTTCACTTTTCACTTCTTGAGTACTTCTGCTTATGCCTGGCTCCCAAATCATCAAAGTCATTGTTTTGTTCAATGACTATTTATGGGTAATCTGCTGTGTGCATGGGGGAGCTATTCCAGGCACTGGGGAGATGGCTGCTGACAAGAAAGAGGAAACCCTGCTCTCATACTCACCTGAGGAAATAAAGGGACCTGCAAGTCAACAAATAGATGTTCCAATTATAGATGGTTCTAAGTGTAATAAAAACATTAAATCAGAGGAGAGGTAGCTAGGGCTGAGGTACTTTAGTTCTAGAAGGGCTCTGAGAATGCTAGTCAGGACATTTTCATTTCTGTCCTGTCTGGTATTTACCATGCATCTAAATGGTTAGTACAAGTTGGTAAAGAGTTTGTGTGCATTGCTTAATGATTCACTATAAGTAAGGATCCCACGGTCTGCCCATAGTCTACCTTTCCCAGCAGCATTGGCAAGGGGTATTTTTCTACCCTGGCCAACAAGTGGACATTTCAGGCAAATGTTCTGTGGCAGCCAAAAGAAACATTTCCACAGCAGCCTCTCTAGGTGATCTGTGGGGAATTCTGCATTTGTGCAATGACATGAAGAGTTTACATCTGCCCTTATTACTATTTTCAATTTTTGGAAGTTCAAAAATGCTGACACCAAAGTACATCTCATAATCTTAGTTGAGACAAAGTGAAAACCCTGTGATATGCCAAAAAGCCATGGGTCTCCTTGACTCAGGCTTCCTCACTAAACTGTTCAGGCAAAGGACACACAGATACTATAGATGGTGTCCTAAGATGGCTGGTATCACATAATAAGATTTTTAATTTGCTGGGGATAGTGATCCCCTTATAAGCTTTGAATTTATTCCTTGACTTTTCACACGTTTGACTGTTAAGCACATCTTTAGGAATCTATCACTTATAAAAGCAAGACTATCTACTAAATTCTACCTTATTCCACAATGAGTTGAATGTCACTACTGTTACTGCAGGTATAGCATGTAGAATATATATTTTCTTCCTATATATATATATATTGTATTTACAAATTGTCACATATATAATGAGAATATTATATATATGTATATATATAGTCTCTGTGTGTATATATTTTATATGTATATATTATGTGTATATGTGTTATATATGCATATATGTGTATCTATATATCAAGTTACAAATTTCTGTACCTTCTTTGCTCTTCAACAAGAGCCTCACTCACTAGTAGGATTTAAAAGTTGAATATACAGTATGTTATCCTTTAAGGCAGAAGGATCTGAATGTTGTATCTGCCTTATAATACCATTGTAAATGTGACAAACCTACTTACTGTTTCCTAGCCTTTGTTTGTTTATCTGCCAAATGGGAATGATAATAATAATAGTATGGTTATTAATTAAATACATGAATGTTCAAGGACTGAGCATAGAGCTGAGAACAAAACTACTCTCAACCAATGTTACATAATACATATATAACTGCATGCCATCCTGAGCACCAAGATAATAAATCAACATCCTTTTATATAATGTTTCCCAGTCCTCTACCTATCACTTTTCTACTGATTTATCTTTTTGTTTAACTTTCTACTTTCAGCACCCTCAAAGTGTAATTATTCATAAAAAAAGGACATATTGAATGGTAGATAATTTTTCTGTCATTTAGTTACCATCTTTCTCTGCTTTGCTATCATAAGCATAAATTACAGCTATGGAGACTTAGCACTGCTCTCTCTCAATCAGAAAACAAAAAAAGGAACAATGATACTCCCCCAAAAGCATCTACTGAAGAGTAATACTGCAGAAACCTTCATCCACTCATTTTCTCACTGACCCTGCCATACTATTCCTTAGAAATAGGAATAGAATCCTCAGATTACAAAGGGATGTGGAAGTGAGCTAGATATGGTAAAGTTCTCCTCCCAAGACAAATAAAGTTTATTGGGGAAAATATGAAAGTTGTGTGTGGATGTTGGGGATTATGCAAATAGAGCTCAGACATTGTGGCATCCCTACCCTTGATCCATATGCATTAGCTAGGCTTAAGCCCTTAGTCCTGCAGACTCAAATTCCCTCCTACAGTTTCTACAAAGTTCTAATCTTCAATATTTGGCCAAGTCATGCAAAAAAGTTCACTCCCCAAACCAGTCATGAAGCTAGCCAACTTGTTCTGGCCTCTGCACCCTTCATCTCTCTGCCTGCCCCTCACCTTTCCATTTTTGTGCCTTTCTGTCCTAGTGGCACACAGACCTCTTTCCTTCTACTGTGTTTTCCCTGTGCTTATCTTTTGTAGCAGGAGTAGGCTCCTGTGTCCTAGTTTCCACTAGGAGAGGGTTTTCTATGTTATTTCTTCCTTAGGAAAAAGAGTAGTAAATACATATTTTTTACCTTATTCCCCAAATAAATTGGAAAAGGACTCCATTTTATAACCAGTCTTTTATTTTTTTTACTTTTTATTTTTTATGTTTTTATTTTTATTTTATTTATTTATTTTTATAATAAATTTATTTTTTATTGGTGTTCAATTTACCAACATACAAAATAACACCCAGCGCTCATCCCCTCAAGTGCCCCCCTCAATGCTCGGCACACATTCACCCCCACCCCCCGCCCTCCTCCCCTTCCACCACCCCTAGTTCGTTTCCCAGAGTTAGTCTTTATGTTCTGTCTCCCTTTCTGATATTTCCCACACATTTCTTCTCCCTTCCCTTATATTCCTTTTCACTATTATTTATATTCCCCAAATGAATGAGAACATACAACGTTTTTCCTTCTCCAATTGACTTACTTCACTCAGCATAATACCCTACAGTTCCATCCACGTTGAAGCAAATGGTATTTGTCATTTCTAATGGCTGAGTAATATTCCATTGTATACATAGACCACATCTTCTTTATCCATTCATCTTTTGATGGACACCGAGGCTCCTTCCACAGTCTGGCTATTGTGGACATTGCTGCTAGAAACATTGGGGTGCAGGTGTCCCGGCGATTCACTGCATCTGTATCTTTGGGGTAAATCCCCAATAGTGCAATTGCTGGGTCTAGGGCAGGTTTTTTTTAACTCTTTGAGGAACCTCCACACAGTTTTCCAGAGTGGCTGCACCAGTTCACAATCCCACCAACAGTGTAAGAGGGTTCCCTTTTCTCCACATCCTCTCCAACATTTGTGGTTTCCTGCCTTGTTAATTTTCCCCATTCTCACTGGTGTGAGGTGGTATCTCATTGTGGTTTTGATTTGTATTTCCCTGATGGCCAGTGATGCGGAGCATTTTCTCATGTGCGTGTTGGCCATGTCTATGTCTTCCTCTGTGAGATTTCTCTTCATGACTTTTGCCCATTTCAGGATTGGATTGTTTGCTTCTTTGCTGGTGAGTTTAATACGTTCTTTATAGATCTTGGAAACTAACCCTTTATCGGATAGGTCATTTGCAAATATCTTCTCCCATTCGGTAGGTTGTCTTTGAGTTTTGTTGACTGTATCCTTTGCTGTGCAAAAGCTTCTTATCTTGAGGAAGTCCCAATAGTTCATTTTTGCTTTTGTTTCTTTTGCCTTCGTGGATGTATCTTGCAAGAAGTTACTGTGGCCAAGTTCAAAAAGGGTGTTGCCTGTGTTCTCCTCTAGGATTTTGATGGAATCTTGTCTCACATTAGATCTTTCATCCATTTTGAGTTTATCTTTGTGTCTGGTGCAAGAGAGTGGTCTAGTTTCATTCTTCTGCATGTGGATGTCCAATTTTCCCAGCACCATTTATTGAAGAGACTGTCTTTCTTCCAATGGATAGTCTTTCCTGCTTTGTCGAATATTAGTTGACCATAAAGTTCAGGGTCCACTTCTGGGTTCTCTATTCTGTTCCATTGATCTCTGTGTGTGTTTTTGTGCCAGTACCACACTGTCTTGATGACCACAGCTTTGTAGTACAACCTGAAATCTGGCATTGTGATGCCCCCAGATATGGTTTTCTTTTTTAAAATTCCCCTGGCTATTCGGGGTCTTTTCTGATTCCACACAAATCTTAAAATAATTTGTTCTAACTCTCTGGAGAAAGTCCATGGTATTTTGATAGGGATTGCATTAAATGTGTAAATTGCCCTGGGTAACATTGACATTTTCACAATATTAATTCTGCCAATCCATGAGCCTAGAATATTTTTCCATCTCTTTGTGTCTTCCTCAATTTCTTTCAGAAGTGTTCTATAGTTTTGAGGGTATAGATCCTTTACCTCTTTGGTTAGGTTTATTCCTAGGTATCCTATGCTTTTGGGTGCAATTGTAAATGGGACTGACTCCTTAATTTCTCTTTCTTCAGTCTCATTGTTAGTGTATAGAAATGCCACTGATTTCTGGGCATTGATTTTGTATCCTGCCACGCTACCAAATTGCTGTATGAGTTCTAGCAATCTTGGAGTGGAGGCTTTTGGGTGCTCTATGTAGAGTATCATGTCATTGGCGAAGAGGGAAAGTTTGACTTCTTCTTTGCCAATTTGAATACCTTTAATGTCTTTTTGTTGTCTGATTGCTGAGGTTAGGACTTCCAGTACTATGTTGAATAGTAGTGGTGAGAGTGGACATCCCTGTCTTGTTCCTGATCTTAGGGGAAAGGCTCCCACTGCTTCCCCATTGAGAATGATATTTGCTGTGGGCTTTTCGTAGATGGCTTTTAAGATGTCTAGGAATGTTCCCTCTATCCCTACACTCTGAAGAGTTTGGATCAGGAATGGATGCTGTATTTTGTCAAATGCTTTCTTTGCATCTAATGAGAGGATCATATGGTTCTTGGTTTTTCTCTTGCTAATATAATGAATCACATTGATTATTTTACGAGTGTTGAAACAGCCTTGCATCTTTTGCTGATATGATGAATCACATTGATTGTTTTATGAGTGTTGAACCAGCCTTGTGTCCTGGGGATAAATCCTACTTGGTCATGGTGAATAATTTTCTTAATGTACTGTTGGATCCTATTGGCCAGTATCTTGTTGAGAATTTTTGCATCCATGTTCATCAGGGATATTGGTCTGTAATTCTCCTTTTTGGTGGAGTCTTTGTCTGGTTTTGGAATTAAGGTGATGCTGGCCTCATAGAACGAATTTGGAAGTACTCCATCTCTTTCTATCTTTCCAAACAGCTTTAGTAGAATATGTATGGTTTCTTCTTTAAACGTTAGCTAGAATTCCCCTGGGAAGCCATCTGGCCCTGGACTTTGGTGTCTTGGGAGGATTTTGATGACTACTTCAATTTCCTCCCTGGTTATTGGCCTGTTCAGGTTTTCTATTTCTTCCTGTTCCAGTTTTGGTAGTTTGTGGCTTTCCAGGAATGCATCCATTTCCTCTAGATTGCCTAATTTATTGGCGTATAGCTGTTCATAATATGTTTTTAAAATCGTTTGTATTTCCTTGGTGTTGGTAGTGATCTCTCCTTTCTCATTCATGATTTTATTAATTTGAGTCTTCTCTCTCTTCATTTTAATAAGGCTGGCTAATGGTTTATCTATCTTATTAATTCTTTCCAAGAACCAACTCCTGGTTTTGTTGATCTGTCCCAGAGTTCTTCTGGTCTTGATTTCATTGAGTTCTGCTCAAATCTTTATTAACGCTCTTCTTCTGCTGGGTGTATGATCTATTTGCTGTTTTTTCTCTAGCTCCTTTATGTGTAAGGTTAGCTTTTGTATTTGAGTTCTTTGCAGTTTTTGAATTTGAATGGATGCTTGTATTGCGATGTATTTCCCCCTCAGGACTGCTTTTGTTGCATCCCAAAGATTTTGAACGGTTGTATCTTCATTCTCATTAGTTTCCATGAATAACCAGTCTTATGGCAGAATGAGAAGAGAAGACAAGTATACTGGGGGTCCCTTTTACAGATTCTTCCAATGTCATGTTCCACTTCCAGTAATGTCCATGAAACACACTACATAAATGCCACGGCCAGTGTGCATCCCTAATTTGGATGTGTTCATGTTCCTGCTTGTTTGCATTTATTTTATGGGTAGCATTGAAGATGAAGATGAATAATAAAAACAAATAGAAAATAATAGTCTCTTTTATTGACTCTTTTCAAATGAATAGGCATCAAAATATATAGGAACTTTTAAAAGTTTGAGTATTTTTAGTAGAGATCTTTTTCTTTTCTTCATAAAAATTCATAACTTTAACAGGACCTTTTTCTAGTTTTGCCTTAGAGGCATCTTATGTGGATGTTGGGTTGTCAGTATGCCAGAAAACATGCCAGAATTTAAAAGTGTGAGGTTTATTCTACAGTTGGCTAGAAAACTGGATGCTGTAGAATAATATACCAAAGAGCTAGGTGTTGACTTTGGATTATAGAATGTAATCCACTCCTTGGAGTGATACTTGAAAGTGTTAGGACATTTGGAAAGGACACTTTCACCATGGGTATGGGTCCTATAGCATATGTCTGTATGACACTTGCATACCATTTGTAGAGAATAATTTAGTATTTACCCATGATTGCCAAGTATGTTGACATTTTTCCCTCACTGCTCTTCTTAGCCGTTGAAAAGTAAAACTTTTCTCAACTTGCCATTTATCCAGATGCTAATAGAAGGACATGCTTTACTACTGTGTTTAGGTTAAATGAGAGAATCCCAACAGAACTGGCACATGCCTGGTGTTTTACTAGTGGTTTGGTTAAGATCTGCTGATAGGAACAGAACTTGCTAACGCTGCTCAAAGTAGTAGAAGGTTTGTTGTGGATATTTATGTGGAAGGCTATCTGAAGAAAGCTGAATATTAGCCCTCAAGAAAGGTAGAATATGGAAGGTGGTTGGGAATTCAGAGGGTAACTCTAAGGATCTTAGAAGGAGACATTTTTACTTCTTCATTCTTATCCACCACTAAATGAGTATAGCCAGGGCTACCAATTACACGCTTCCATGTAAGCCATAAAAATGCTGTTCCCTGAGATAGGTAGTACATAACTTGCAAGGCCACATTCTGTGGCCTGGCCATAGTGACCATTGTCTTCTCAGTCATCCAATTGGAATTTTCTCTATCTCTGCTACACTTTCTTATGACTCACTCTCAATTGGAAAATGACATTGCAAGCCTCTAATTTATGAACTTACAAGGTCAGTTCCATTCTTACCCTGTCTTTAATTCACTTCCATGGAAGAGAATCCTTTTACCTCCATTCTACCTTTAAGTCAGGCCACATCGTAGATTCTTGATCAACTAATGGTTGACTGCCCTTGAATCAGGACCCCATCCCAATCCAGTCATCTATAATTGAGTTGAAAAAGGGAAGGCATTCAAGAGAAAAAGGGTATAAAACATAGTAGCTTAATAGCATTTCAACACAGGCTTTGTGTAGGTTGATTTCCCTCAAATGAGACTATAGACAGAGTAGGAAATAGACTTGACATTTTTAGAAGTGTTGTTTCTTAATGTACAGTTGATTTAACCATTGCATGGTGGAGGCCTAACTCTCCTTGGGCCATGATATAAATTTTTTCCATGGTTGCAGCTGACACCAGGTAAAGCCAACCCACTGAATTTTGATTCATAATCGATAACATAGAAGCCAAATTACTCCCTTTGAAAAGACGGATGATTGCATGGTGAGAAGCTCAGGAGCATTAGGGTACAGCCCGGCAGACAACTATAATAGAATAAGATCAAGCAGAAGCTTGGCTGAAAGATTCAAAGTACAGCCTGTGGGGCAGCCCAGGTGGCTCAGCGGTTTAGCGCTGCCTTCAGTCCAGTGCCTGATCCTAGAGATCCGGGATGGAGTCCCACGTCAGGCTCCCTGCATGGAGCCTGCTTCTCCCTCTGCCTCTCTCTCTCTCTCTCTCTCTCCTCCATAAATAAATAAATAAAATCTAAAAAAAAAAAAAAGTACAGCCTGTGAATCTGTAGCTACTTAGACACTTCACATGAAAATCAAAGAATCCAATCTTGATTTAATCAGTGTTGTTGCCACACATAAGTTTTCCCGGTGCTATAAAGGTTAAAGAATCACTAAACAAGGAGGCAGAACAAAAATTGAAGACAAAATTTTCCTTAGAAAACCCTGTCTCTGTCCTTGATTTCCCACAGTCTACAAGGCTCCATGAATAATTTTGTCAGATTTAGAGGTTTTGTGTTGCTTTTCTTGATCAATCTGGCCTATAAAATACTGAAAACTTATTTAAGTATATGTTATGAAATATATTTAATCAGGTGTACTTTGGGGGAAAAAGGGCCCTAGATGGGGGCTACTCATTGTTTAGCTGGAAGCTGTTTTCCTGCTACATTTCTTATCCCATCTTTAATATCTGCCTTCATCTCTGTATTTCAGAATCACCACAACTGCAGCATGCATGATGGACTTGAGAAGATACCCCTTGGACGAGCAGAACTGCACACTGGAAATTGAAAGCTGTGTGTATCTGTACTTCTTTTTCATTCACTGTATTTTAGGCCTTGTCATTATTTGGCCTCTTCTCCAAGGCATTTATAATTTTCTTGCCATAGTTTTTAACTATCTTAAAGATGGGAGGTTTAATCCTCTGCTTTGCAAATTATGTTGTCATGAGAGAGACAGAGACAGAGACTCAGTTCCCCACTCTAATCTGATTAAGAGAGTCTGCTTGCTGTGCTGAAATATAAGAAAGCAAACGCTCCTCATCTTGATCCATTCAGTGAGAAGAGAACAAACACTGAGATGCAATTTTCTCACAATAGGCTTCATCACACATGAATGGCTATATTCCTGGGAACCTGGGCAACTGGAGTAAAACTTATTTCCCATCAGGAACTCAGCTTTACAAGCAGGCTATTCCTGCATTTTGGCAACTTTCTCAATTTGAAGAGTATTCAGATGCTTTATTGATAATTCAGTGTTGCATACTTCTTAGGGATAAGAGCTGCATCTTTATTATCTAACAAACCAGGGTCCTGCCTGCTACCTGAACTACATCTCCTGGCATATCCAGGTGTTGCTGTTGCTGTTGTCACTTATCCTGGTTTCTCATAGATTGGTTTATAATGTCTCAATTGGATTTAGTCTTGTCTATTTTATATGGATTTCTTTGAAGGGAATGGTAAATGACTACAGTGTTACTTGATGCATTTGTGGTGATAAGTGAGTATAAATTGTAAACATACTGGGAAGCTGTGCTCAATGTAGGCCAGAGTTTTCATCCCATATAGAGCTGGCCTTACTGTGCCCCCTTACTTCCACTCTACATCACTGTTAAGTTTTCTGAAAGCTGTGTTTTCAGAAAGTAAGGGACATGAGATCATGTCAAGTGATGCATAATGGAATCATCTGTAGAGGTTTAGCATATGGGATAGAAAGCTCAGAAGAAAGATGATGATTTCCTAATAGTTGAAACACTGTCTTAGAAATTAAGTGGAGTCTGTGTAGCCAGAAGGTACAAATACCAGTGAGGTTATAGAAAGTTTCAGGAAGGCAGATTTGTGACCTAAGTAAGGAAGCAACTTCTACTCCAAATGTCTGGACACATATTGAGTAGTCTCAGAGAGTACAGATTCTGTTACTATGATGTTTGAACTGAAGGGGATGATAGGTAGGAAGGTCTATTATCAAAGAGATTTCCTCAGAAAGTGTGAGGCCACTTGTCTTCAGAGAATCTGTAGTTAAAGCATTTGAGTGGAAGAAAGGGTTTTCTGGTGATCTGACTACACACATATGCAAAAGGTTTTATTTAAGTCAAGATGGAAATGTGAGAAAGTGTGAGCCCCTACACAAGGGGGAGGCACACAAGCCCTCGGCACAGTATGCTGGTTTGAGCCACAGCCAGAAGACCAGTGGTGCTGGGCTGGGTGAGCAAGGGAGAGGGAGTGGATGTACATAGAATCCTGTAGATTCTTGGCATCCTAGTCAGAAGTCTGAACTTGTTTCACTAATGTGTTTGGAAACATTTGAGGGATTTAAGCAGATAAGTGGCTTGATAAGATATATGCATTTAGAATAATTGCCATGGCTGCCAGATGAGAATGGAATGTCAGGAAGTCAGAGGGAAGGTAGGAGACAGAAACTAACCACCATGATCCAGGGAGAGAGTGTAGCAGATGGAACAAAGGAGATGACATTTGCCACAGAGAGCAATCATCCCCATAGCTTTGGTCTATTTGTCAAATATGGAGTGTCTGCCTTATGCTGTATTGTGCATTCAAATCAAAATGTCCATTATACTGATAGGGTATTTTTCTCTAGGTGTGAGTTTTAATCAACCTTACTGATAAAGTTGATCGAATCCCTTAGAAGACTCTTGGGTGCTACAAGAAATGTCAACCTTTATTGTCCTGTTTCTTCATTCTGAAGAAGCATTGATTGATTGATTACCAAGTGAATATGAACACCGTGCTAAGAGCTGGACTTGGAGCTATAATCCAGCAAATAAACCCTCCTCTTTTAAGGGCCAAGAGTATCCCAACAAAAGGCATTTCTATAGATGGCAAACCTCATAGCCAGGAATACCTGATGAAGCCATCCAACAATGCCAAGGAGGACACTATTTTGCCCATAGTTTCTTTTTTTTAAAGATTTTATTTACTTAATGATGAGAGACAGAGACAGAGAGGCAGAGACACAGGCAGAGGGAGAAGCAGGCTCCTTGCAGGGGGCCCGATGTGGGACTTGATCCCAGGATCCCAGGATCACGACCTGAGCCAAAGGGAGATGCTCAACCACTGAGTCACTCAGGCGTCCCTCCTTGAGAGTTTCTGATATTATCAAACCTTGATTGGTTAAATTCACTCTCAGTGTTTTAACTTTTCCATAGCTTTTCAGAGGAGTTGCCTTTCCAGAATTCTTTATACTTGAGTTTTCACTTTTTCCTTAGAACTGTCATCTTCAGTTAATATATATATTTTAAATTTATTTCTATGCAATGCCCAGTCCAACTCTACAATTAGGATTTGCAAACAAAATTCTGGTCAGAGCATTCAGCCTCCCAAGTTCTTTTCAGAACAGGTACCAAAAATATTCAAAAGTTAGTTCTTTGATGACTTTTTTTCTCATAGGTGAGCACATGTAACAAATCTAAACTTCAAATGTGAGCAAGCTGTTATTTCATCTTATCAGTTTTATTAGTTATAGTTTCTTTAGCCTTGCATAAATAAAATGATGATTTCTTTATTTCTGCCATGTCCCTGCTTTCTCTCCTGGCAGATGGCTATACTACAGATGACATTGAATTTTACTGGCGTGGTGGCGATAAGGCTGTCACTGGAGTGGAGAGGATTGAGCTCCCACAGTTCTCTATTGTGGAGCATCGTCTAGTCTCAAGGAATGTCGTCTTTGCCACAGGTGAGTCCTGTGTCCACTCACTGGCTGAGTAGGCAGTGATGGTTTCCTAATGAAACTGTCAAACTGACTTATAGCATTGGGTCACCAAAGATATACCACCATCAATAATTGATCATGTTAGGTATTCCTTTTCTCTGTATCTAAAGGGATTGATAAGCTTTGATGGGAAGGAAAGATCACCTGACAAGGAGATGTACTCAAGGGCTGATTATTGAGAAGTTAAAAAACTAAGAGTAAATTTAACCAATGCATGTTTAGACAGTCTCATCTCTGGACAGTTTGGAGGCCATTGATGACCTTGGAGGTAAACAGGAAGGTAGGAAAGTAGGGAGGAAGGAAGAAGATCTGAGGAAGTGGTGTTGTTCTCCTCCCAGAAATAAGAGACTTTCTCCCCACTTCTAGGGTAGCAGTTACCCTGGTGGTCCAAGAAGTTGGCCCACCCTCAGTTAGGGATGCCTCTTGAAACATGATCATCTCCTGATACTATCTGGTTAAAGTTGCCCTGGCCTAGGTTTCATTGTCACCTTTGTTTCAGTTGTCTAAAGACGAGAAGGTATGTTCTGCTCTCCTGTCTGTCCTTGCTGAGGTTTTATTAAATTGCAACTATATGTATTTTAATTTGTGCAGTGCTTTCTTGTTACCTTTGCATTCCTGTTGAGTGCCATATATTGTAATTGAGATCAGAAGTAAAAGTGCTTTGTAAATTGTAAAGTATTATAAAGACTACAAACTCAGAGTTGAAATGCTAAATATAGGCAGAGCTGGAACCTCCCACCTCAGCTTTCTCCTATCAATATTGGTTGAACAATAACAAGTAGTTGGCAGTTAGCTTTAGTCTTATGAAGCATTCATGAAGCCCAAGGAAGGCCTGCTCTCTCTTCCTGTTGCCTCTGACTAGAATGCCTGTGACCCACAATCACCTATTTCCCCTTCACTTGGTCACCTCCAACTCATTCCTTAGCTTTATCTAGATGCTACTTCCTCTGGGAAGGCTTTTTGACCCTGGTGTCCTGCACACCTGCACACTGCCTCCCCAGGCTCAGTTAAGTGGCTATGGTGCATTCCGAATATGCTGCACTTACCTTCGTCTAGCTCTGCTGTGCCTCTCTCCTCAAAGATACATCTCCATTAAGAGGGTCCTGCCCTAGTCACAGTTTAGCTTTATCCCCATGTTGTATAATGCCTGACATGACCTAGGCATACAGCAATTGTCCCTGAGTAAATGAACAATGAGTCAAGAGCCAGCTTCCCTCTTCTCCACCCCAGCCTTTAAGAACCAAAGGGACATGCCAAGTATAGACAAAAGTCTGAATATTTAAGACATCAATCAAGGCCATTTTTATGCAGTGCCACTTTATTCTTTGTTGCAAGAGGTGCTACAACTATCCCTGTAGTCTCCAGAGGTACTCACCTGGATGGGCAGTAAAATCCAGCAAATATATGAGGTTACAATTAAGGAATGCTTTCTACAACCAAGAAATTTGCCATGTAATGCATTAGATAAAATGATTTACCTCTTCTAGAACTGGGATTTAAACTTGCATGCTCCAGGTGGTATGAGCAGAAGGTCTGTTCAGAGTGTAGGGGCAGTATTCCTTTGATGGAATTAAATGCCCATGTCTGCCTTGGTCTTGAAAAATCACTGTTGTGGCCATTAGTGTGCTGCCATGAGGATCTCTTATTGCATTTTTATGCAACCTCATCAGAAAGCTGGATGAGGTGTGTGTGGAGGGTGCATTTCTTCCACGGGAAAATGCAACCACTTAGAATGGCCTTCCTGAATCCTCCACCTCAAAACCAGTCAGGGACAATTTTTTTTTCGAAGTGCAGTCTTTGCCTTTCTTTGAAGTATTTACATGGTAGAAAATATCCCACATATATCTGGAAAAATAGATACTACAGATGTGGGGAATAATAGTTAAACTATGCATAGAGCCATCAGCACATCAGAGTGTAGTATGTCTTCTTCCTGGCACTTACTAAGTTCTGACATTTGCAAGATATAAGCCAGGGATTCCATAGCAGTTACAAACCTCTCAAACCTTCAAAGAGGTTTATATTTTATATTGTATGTCAACTGTACTTCAATAATAACTTTTTAAAAAAGAACTTACAGTTCATAATTATTCTAATTGGCCTATTCATAAAAAGTGGCATAAGCCATGTGGTTTAAAATTTATTTTAAAATTAAATATGGCACGGATTTCTTTCCCTTGCCACAAGTGTTCTGAATTAATGAGACTTTGATCAGTCAACTGGATTGAAGAATTCTCTAGCCTGACAGAATTCTCAAAAAGGGGGTTGAATAAGAACAAATGCCATGGAGGTGTATTTGGAGCAGACAGAGTCTGTGATGAGGATTCAATGTGATTCTCTCCACCTCTACTTTGGCCCGGAGGTAAACATGGGGCAGGCACATAGGTCTTCAGGACAATGTGTGGAGGCGAGCCTCGACTCAGGAAGCAAGCAAGGCAGATAGAGTGCAAGATTTCGGGAGATGTTCATTCTCAGTATCATGCAAGTGAGATTTTGTGCTTTATCCTCCTTGCCCTTATCCTGCCCATTTGGGGGCTGTAAAGATGGCAAGGATTTTAAAAACTAGTCTTTTTATGCTTTATCTTAAATGATCATTTTCTACACTTTTATGTATTTATATTATAAAGAGTTTTACAAAACAGGTGAGTTGAGTACATAGCTGGAATGACAAATAATGTCCACAGTATCCGTCTTTAGAGTCTATGCCACTCTCTCCTTAATATGTCTGCTAATGGGCCATGTGTTCTTGATGACCACTGTTTTATGCAGGTTTTTAAAAACTGATATTGGGATCGGAGGCAGCCTCCAAATTCCTAATCCAAGGCCCCAAAATCATTTCATTCAACACCCAGAAATCTTTGGTGGCAGGAAATGTGCCTCTGCCTTCCTGTTCACCTGCACTTTGCTGCTAGATAAGTAATACCATTTTCATGAAACCATTACTCAATTCCGTCACTTTGATGTGGCCTTTGTCTGCAGCATAGGATTCAGGCTCCTTCACCTTGAATACACATGTAGCATCAACCTGTCCTCCTCAGTTTAGCTCACAATGTCCCCAGCACGAAGATGTCATCATAGTTGTCATATCTAACTCTTTCTCTCTCCTCCATGCATATACTACTGCATTATGCCCAAAGACTTTTGTTTCTGATACAGCCCACATTTGACATATTTTCTTCCCATTTTTCCTCTCCAAATCCAGGACGTTTTCAATGGACCGTTCAAACCTGTCCACTTGGCTTTCCTTAAAAGGGTCTATCAGTTATCATTTTCCTTTGGAAAACTTTGAATTACACATTGACTGTACCATTCCTTTATCAGCTGTCAAACATTATTAATTTCTGTCAAATAATATTACCCTCATTTTCATATATGTAAGGCATGCAATAACGATCTTCTGAATTAATTTATTGACTCATAACCAGGTGCTCAAGATTTTCACAAAATGCCCAAACCCCAAATATAGATTCTTCTTGAAAATCAAAGAGAAAAAGAAAATAAATTATTCTCATTAGGCTCATTATTATGTCATTCACTATTTCAATCTACTAGATTTCTTGGAAGGTCCTGGATCTATGACAAATATTCCTTCTTGATCCAGAATTATATTTAAATTTTTTATTAAAGTATAATTCACACATTGTTACATTAGTTTCAGATGTACAACATAATGATTTGACAGCTCTCTATACATTATGCTATGCTTGCCACAAGTGTAGCTACCATCTGTCACAGTACAACGCTACTATAATAGCATTGACTATACTCCCGATGCTGTACCTTTCATCACTGTGACTTATTCATTCTATAACTGGAAGTTTGTACCTCCTACTCTCCTTCAGCTATTTTATGCATCCCCTACACCCTCGACCTCTGGCAACCATTAGTTTGTTCTCTGTATATATGTGTCTGTTTCTGCATTGTTTTTACATTTGTTTTGTTGTTAGATTTTACATATACATGAATCATATGGTACTTGTCTTTCTCCGTTTGACTTATTTCACTTGGCATTATAACCTTTAGGTCCATCCAAAGTGTCACAAATTGCAAGGTCTCATACTTTTTATTGATCGAGTTTATAAAGTGAGTACTCAAATTATTCTTTGGCACCTGCAGTCTATAGGATGATGCCAAACCTGAAAACATGTATGAATAGGCTTTCTAAGAAAAAGGAAGCTGGAATAAAAAGGATAGAGAAGGACAAGAAACAATGCAAAGGGGGATCCTCACCCTCCTGCAGCTTGTTACCTACATGTGAGATGACGTGGCATTTTCTTTCTGTCTTAACCATTAAAATAAAAATGTATTTACTATAGTCAATGTATTTCTATTTAATGTGTCATCTACTTCTGTAAGAACCCATTAGGGATCTATGATAAAATTGCAGGAAATATTGAAAATGTATTTTTAAAGTAAGTACAAAACTAGATTAGTCTTTGAAATTCTTTTGATTGAAATCTGAAAAGATATTGGCCTTCCACATAAGCCTTTAGGAGTAATGTAAGAAATTTTTACTGAACTTAACTTTGAAGCCTGCTCTCAATTGATAATCCTTAACATTTAAAAGTTAGGGTTTGAAAAATTCTCTCAAAAATACTCAACAAAGCAAATGTTATATCATCACATTCTAATTACTGAAATTAAATCAGTGATTCAAACAGGAATTTCAATAAAGAAAAGATTTTCATTCTTTTATCCAATTTCTGTTTAAACACAATAAATATACATGTGTTTACTGAAGTATTTGGGATCTTCCAGAAATATATGGCTGAATGTCTTTAAAGAAAACAGATCCCAATTCATTAAAAAATATGTGAGAATTTTAAGTAAATTGTCAAACTCCAGTTTTAAGGACTTCTGAAAGACTTCAACTACACAAGACATTCTTAGGAAAAGTTAGAGTTTTTCTCATGCTTTATTTTTTCTATACAAAGGCATATAGATCATTTTTTCTTTTTTACTTTAATGATAACTTTTATAACTTTTCTGTATGAGCACACATAGATAAACACTTAAAACATAAATGTAGGGACGCCTGGGTAACTCAGCGGTTGAGCCTCTGCCTTTGGCCCAGGGTGTGATCCTGGGATCCCAGGATAGAGTACCACATCGAGCTCCCCACAGGGAGCCTGCTTCTCTCTCTGCCTGTGTTTCTGCCTCTCTCTCTGTCTCTCACAGAAAAATAAAATCTTTTTTAAAAAGCATAAACGTGGGGGGCCCTGGGTGCCTCAGTGGTTTAGCGCCTGCCTTCAGCCCAGGGCGTGATCCTGGAGACCCGGGATCGAGTCCCGCTTTGGGCTCCCTGCGTGGAGCCTGCTTCTCTCTCTGCCTATCTCTGCCTCTCTCTCTCTCATTCTGTGTCTCTCATGAGTAAATAAATATATAAAATATTTTTTAAAAAAAGCATAAACGTAGAGGTAAGTGAATTATCAGAAAGTGAACAATCATATAACTGCAATTAGTTAAAAAAATAGAATGTTATCAGAACCCCAAAATCCTCACTATGACTTCTAATTGCTTCACCTTCTCCTTCTCAAAGGAAACCACTGTCTTGTTACAATATAGTTAATATTGTGTTTTTGAACCTTATTTAATGGCATAATAGTGAATTAATTTTTGACTGTCTTCTTTAACTGAACATTGTGTTTATGAAATCCATCCATGTCACTGTATTCATTTATTTTTGTTGTTATATTACAGTGCAAGTATACCACATTTTGTTTATCCACTCTACTGCAGGTGATTATTTAAGACTAATGCTACAAGGAGCATTCTTTCACTTGGCTTTTTCTTTTCTTTTCTTCTCTTTTCTTTTCTTTTCTTTTCTTTTTTGTAAATTATATGCACACACAAATGTTGAGTGTATACTTGGAACTGTAATTGTGAATGTTCAAGCTTAATGATTATGCCATACTGTTTTCCAAACTGGTTTTACCAATTTGCATTCATACCAGTAAGACATTAGTGTTTCTTCTGCCCCACAACCTTGCTAGCATTTCACATGGAAGTCACTTGCTGGGTGTTAGGTGATATTTTGTGGTTTTAACTTACATTTTTCTGAGTAATAGTGAGATTGAGCACCTTTCCTTATTGGTTATTTGGTGATCTTCTTTTGTAAATCACTTGTACAAGTCTCTATTGTGAATTATTTCTCATTAATTTATTTGAGTTATTTTTACATTTTAGATGCAAGTTTGTTATAGGTTACAGTATGTTGCAAAAATGTACTTTTTTACATGGAGACCTATAGTCTACCTGCAATTGATTTTTGTGAGTGATGTGGAGTATGGATCAGGTTTATTATTTTCCATACCACCATTGCTTTTCAGCAACATATTTGTCATAAATTGTTTGTATGTACATAGATCTGCTTTTGTACCATGGGTTTATTTATCCATCTCTGTACCCCTTATCTCACAGTGTTAGTTACTGAAGATTTAAGTAGAGCAGATACTTTATTTACTATTTACTATCAACTTTACTATTTACTCTTTATTTACTATTGACTTATTTTGCGCCCTTTACATTTCCTTGTAACTTTTATCATCAGATCATTAATTTTCACCTTGAAAATGGTCTGGCTTTTTGTTAGCAATGCATTAATGAATTTGGTGAAAAGGCACATGGTTATAATTTTTCCAATCCGTATATATATTTTATCTCCATTTATTTAGATCTTCTTTAATTTGTAGTAATAACATTTTAGGGTTTTCTGTATAGAAATCTTGCACCCTTTTGTTTCACTTCTCTAGATGTTTGATGTTTTCTAATGTGATTACAGATGGCAAAAATTTCTAACATTGTTTCTTGTTTGTTGCTAATGTGTAGGAAAACAAAGATTTCTTATTGAACAACCTTGCTAACGTGTTTGTTACTAATGATAATTTATTTTTTTAAATTTATTTATTATTGGAGTTCAATTTACCAACATATAGCATAACACCCAGTGCTCATCCCATCAAGTGCCCCCCTCAGTGCCCGTCACCCAGTCACCTCCACCCCCCACCCACCTCCCTTTCTACCACCCCTTATTCGTTTCCCAGAGTTAGGAGTCTCTCATGTTCTGTCTCCCTTTCTGATATTTCCCACTCTTTTTTCTCCTTTCCCCTTTATTCCCTTTCACTATTTTTTATATTCCCCAAATGAATGAGATACTTTATCTAAAATGGTCTTTTTACCTCTTAAGACTAATGCTACTAGGAGCATTCTTTCACTTGGCTTTTGTGCCGTAGAGACTTTTGTGCATTTTGACTCACTATTTCCTCATTCTAACTTACATACGCTATTGTCATTATGTCTATAATTTCATAGATATTTACAACCCTGTGTGATACTATTATTGTTGTTAAATATTCACTTAGATATAATTATAAATGTCCTCTTTTCTTTATTATTCATTCTTCTTCTTCTATCCCAAGTAACTATCTGTAAATGTTTCTTTCTGCCCAAAGAACTTTTTTTCCTAAAAAACATTTTTAAAATATTTTCTTTAGTCTGAGTCTCATGATCTCAAATTTCTTCTAGTTTTTTTTTTTTTTTAACTGTTTATGACCTAGGTCATATCTTCTTATAGGATGGTTCTAGAAATTTAGGTTGGCAGATTTTTTTTTTCCATTTTAAGATATTATTTCCTTGTCTTTGGCTTCCACCCTTCTATTGAGAAGATCTTTGTTGGTCTAATTGGTGCTTTTAGATTAATCTGATTATCTTCCGCCTCTAGGATTTTTTTTAATTTTTTTCTCTTTGTTTTATTTCATTGGTAATTATGATTAACTGGGATTTGTAGACCTTCCTGAATCTTTGGCTTCAAGTCTTCTAGCACTTTTGAAGCATTCTTAGACATCATTGTCTTTGCTCTAGTCTCTTTCTCTATTTTTCATCTAGGATTCCAATTTTAATTCCAATTTTACAATTCCATTATTGGATCTTCTCATTATATCTTCTGTATATCTCATTCTCCCTTTTGAAATTTTTATTTTATTTTCTCTTCATGTTCACTCTCGAAATTTTCTTCTGATGTATCTTTCAGTCCAAAAGTGTTCTCTTCATTTGTGTTTAATCTGTTATTATTCCCCATGGGGAAATTATGGATAAAATGCAAAGTCTATGATGATGTCTTCTTTCTTCAGAGAGGATCTATGCTTACCTCTGTGAGACAGCTGGAGGCATTAGCAATCTAGGACAGTAATTCTGAGTTTAGATTCAGTCCTTTTGTATGTGTTAATCCTTCTGGTTTACATCTTGGTTAGAACTCTGGAATCCCTACTTGATGTTCTCTGTCCCTAGTGTCTGCTGTTGGTCCATGAATCTGTCAAATGTCTCACTTAGCTTCTCATCTTTTTCTTCTAGAAAATACATGTTTCATACCTGAAATGTGGCTCACTTTTCTGTTTCTTTTTTCTCCTAGACCCTGGCCCATATTATTACTGGCTTGCTATTTCTCCAATGTCTTTAGGGAGATGGATTTAAATTTTGTCCGTTTTCTTCTAGTTGTTTCCTGTGGAAATGTTACATATTTCATAATACTCAAATATCATGAGGTTTTTTTTCTACTCCTCTTTATTTTTTCAGGAAAGAAGTACACTTGTTTTGATATTTAATTCTTACTTAGTTCAGACTATTAATACATGAGAATAAAAAAGAAAACAATTAGGATACATTTTGCAATCACATTTTGGAAAATCTAATTCTGTATTTTTCCAATAACATTATGTAGAGGAAACACTTAGCCCAAACAGTGTGCTCTTGAAGAGGTGCTCTAAAGCTCAAAGGAGGTCTGAGTCCTTGGTTGTAACAATAAAAAGCTATGGGGAGAAAAAAGCAAAGCACTTGAATTAGCAGTTGGTAAGAGAATCAAGTTCAAAGAAATATTACATTAAATTTATTTCAAAATAAATATATCCAGCTAATAATCAAAGAGCTCCTTAAATATCACTCTAGAAATCAGGTTGAGACTTCATCCTTTGTATTGGTCTTTTTTTTCCTTTGTTTTGGTCTTAAAGGTATATTTTACTGACCAGCAAAATTTGGGATATGTTTTACCAAACTTGAAATTTGCTTCTAACTTTTTAGTTTTGTGTGAGCTAAATGAGACTGAAGTTTTTGCTAGATACATGAAAAACAGATTATTTAATATGCTTCTTTAGTTATGTGGCATTTTTATTTTTCTTCCCTTTTTTTCTGGGGTACATTTGGACTGATATCTTCTGGCTTCATTCCAAAATACTTCTGCCAAGATTAAGACAAAGAAAAAGAGAAGGATCCCAAAATGAATGATAGTGAAACATTTCTCTTAAGATATGTGAATTTTCTATTTTTCAAAAATCAATTTTCACAATACTATTTTGCTTTTCATTAATGGTTATGGCAAATTACAAGTATTTTTAAAGTGTGTATGTCACACTGTTAATAGATCCACTTAATTTTTTCTAAAGTCCACTGTTAATTCCATGCTTCAGTAAACTAAAGCCCTGTCTGTGATCAAATAGTTTCCATTGGGTTGGTAAATAATATCTACTATAGGTCTAGAGAAAGTATTATGTAAAACATTAAAAGAAGGAATTATCATCTCGATCCTATTTATAATGTGATTTAACCTTAGATTCTAGAGACAAATTCCCATTCTCTTTTTCCCCCATTGACTATTGTTAGAAGGGTTCTAAGAGACAATTCACTTGTGCTTCCTAGCCAATGCTAATCCTTTAGTCCAAAATGGTGGGACCAGAGCAAGCTTACTCTCAATGCTAAATGAAACCTTAGCACTGCTATGAAATCATTTTCCTTTACTGGCTCCTGACCTATGAAACATTTCTCATGACGTAAGCCAGATTTCTTCAGAAATTGATTGCCCCACACCTCCTTTGCAAAAATAATTCTTGGCTACCTTTATCTTTTGGAATTACTTTTAGAACCTCCAGCACAATTTTTTTTAAATGTTCAGTGGTAAAAAAAAATTTTTAGATTATAGAATCCTGAGCACAGAAGGCACCATAGAGGAAGCAACAGAAAGGAAAAAGCAACTTGTATTTATCAAATGTGTATTGGAGCCACATAGTATGCTTGTTACTTGATATAAATTAAGCCATTTAATTTCCATTAAAATATATGTAGTAGGTATTCTTTGTTCTTTGTAATAGATTTATCTAAAATACTATTTATATACCATGTAGTTCACGCATTTAAATGATACAGTTCAGTGGTTTTAGTGTGTTTACAAAGTTGTATAATCATGACTGTACTCACTTTCAGCATAGTTTCATCAACTCAGAAAGAAACTCCATACCCATTAGCAGGCACTCCTCATTTCTCCCAATCCACTTCCCCTGAATCTGGGCAATCACTAATCCAATTTATGCTTCTGTGGATTTGCCTGTTCTGTGTATTTTATATAAAGAGAATCATACAGTATATGGTCGTTTTGTGACTGGCTTCTTTCACTTAGCATGATGTTTTCAAGGTTCATCCATGTTGTGACATATATAAATAGTTCATTTCTTTTTATTGATGAATAACAAATTCTATTGTATGAATATAACACATTTTGTGTAACCATTCATCAGTTGATGAACATTGATTGAGCTCTTTCCACCTTTTGATACTAAGAATAAGGTTACTCTAAACATTCAAGTACAAGTTTTTCTACAGATATGTTTTCATTTCTCATAAGCATATACTTAGGGGGCTTCGGTAATATGGTAACTATTTTTAACCGTTTTGAAGAACTGCCATACTGTTTTCCAAAGTGATGGCACCATGCAACATTCCCACAAGAAGTACACAAAGGTTCTGATTTCTTTATACCCTCATCGACGCTTGTTATTGTCTTTTTTAAAATTGAAAATAGTTGACACACAAAGTTGCATTAGTTTCAGGTGTACAACCTCGTGATTTCACAGTTCCATACATTATACATTATACTATGGTCACCGCATATGTAACTACCATCTGTCAGCTGTTAACTATATCCCCTGTGTTTTCATCCCTGTTATTTATTTATTCCGTAACTGGGAACCTGTATCCCCCACTGCCCTTCACCCATTTTGCCCATCCACCACACTTCTCCCCTCTGACAACCACCAGCTTAGTCTCTTTATTTATGGGTCTGTTTCTGCAATGTTTGTTTATTTGTTTACTTATTTATTTAGAGGGGTTTTTTTTAGATACCATATATAAGTGAAATCTTACAGTATTTGTTTTTCTCTGTCTGACTTATTTTACTTAGCATAATATCTTCTAAGCCCACACATGTTGCAAATGACAAGATCTATTCTTTTTTATGGCGGAGTAAAATTCCATTATATAAATATATTATACATCTTATATACATATATATACATTGTATGTGTATGAAATATGTATGGTATGGTATATACCAAATATATACCTTCTTTATTTATATATTGATGGGCACTTAGGTTACTTTCATATCTTGGTTATTATAAATAATGTTGCACATGGAGGTTTATCTATCATTTTGAATTAGTATTTTTGTATTCTTTGAATAAGTACCCAGTAGTGGAATTACCAAATAGTGTATTCTGTCTTTTTGATTGTAGTCATCCTAGTGAATGTGAAATGGTATCTCTTTGTGGTTTTGTTTGCATTTCCTCTAATAAGTAATAATGTCAAGCATCTTTTTATGTGATATTAGACACTTTCTTCTTTGGAGATATGTCTATTCAAGTCCTTTGTCCATTTTTAAATTGGATTGTCTTTTTTATAAACATTCTTTATATATTCTAGGTACAAATTCCATATCAGATGTATGATTTGTAACTATTTTCTCCCTTTCTTCAGTTTGTCTTTTTATTTTCTTGATGATTTTCTTTACAGGTTAATAGTCTGTAATTTTTATGAAGTGTAACATCTTTTTTTTCTTTAACCTTGTGATATTCTTGCTCAGGTTAAACACAAGGAAACCGAGGGCCTGATAGGGTAATCAACTTCCCAAAGCAATATTCCCAATAAACCATGAGGCTGAAACTAGATTCTTTAGACACTTCCACTCTTTGCTTCAAAGTCATGTGGTATGACATTCTGATTTTACTGTGGAGAATCAGAAGGAGAATCAATGCCTATTGAAACAATCTGAAAACAATTTTTTGAGCTCCAGTCCTGTTTCTCTCTTTCTCTCTTTCTCTTTCTTCATATATATCCTTCCCTTCATGGATTTTTTTGAACATAAAATAATTAAGAGCACTTGTAATGAGAGCAAGAAAATTCCTAACACTACTTTGAATTTTAGGTTATATTATGATGTGAAAAAGTAGATTATAAATGAATGAGATAGCATGATAAAAACTCAAGAGCAGGGAAGCCTGGGTGGCTCAGTGGTTGAGTGCCTGCCTTCCGCCCAGGCTGTGATCCTGGAGTCCTAGGATCAAGTATCGCATCAAGCTACCTGCGAGGAGCCTGCTTCTCCCTCTGCCTGTGTCTCTGCCTCTGTGTGTGTGTGTCTTTCATGAATAAATAAATAAAATCTTTAAAAAAAAAAACAAAACCCAAGAGCATCACTGAAAGCTCACGAAGCTTCTTAGGCAATGGTGCGAGAGTCCCTCACTGTGGCCACCTTAAAAAGAAAGAGAGATGTGTATAGGTCAGCTTTGTTGCAGTTGCTATAATAGCTTATTACTTTATGGACACATTTAAGTGACTCTCTCCCTCCACAAAGGTGACAAAATACTGTACGTCAACATTTTTTGTGAGTTCTTCAACAATATTAATGCTTTAGAGAGCAATACTAATTTAAGCCAAATTAAATATCCAGAGCCTTGTTTTGGCGTAATTTTTAATGCATCTAGGGAGAAATGGTTGAGATCAGCATCTTCAATAGGTAGTTTTGCCAAGGAAGCCCTGAATGGAACAATGCATTTGTGTTCAGGGACTGTTCCTCTGTCTGTTGGCTCAGCATCTACTTGGGAACCTGACCACATCTGCACTGGCACACAGGCTTTAGGGCGTTTGCATCTTTCTACTGTAATTTTTCAGCTTCTATTGCTGTTTTGAAGGGTATGTCTTGATGTAGCTGACTCACTACCTCTCAACTTTATTAACCACTAGCTATGATCACGTGGAGAGTTTTTCCACAGATACAGCATACATCATGGCGTTTTCCCTGCAGTGTAATGACTTTGTATAACAGAGCTACAAAAAAAGAGTTTTATGTCCTCTTTAAGATGCATATCAAACGGCAAAGGCTTGGCCTAGAACACGTCTCAACATCTCTGAGAATTCTTGTGTTTATTAACATTCTGAGGTCTTTTTCTCATGTCAGATTGAAAGTATTTTCTTCATTTGGCCCAGCTGGATCTTTTACTTTGAAGGTGCTCCTATATCCTTACATCAAAAAAATTTTATTTAAACAAAGAATAGTAGTATCTCAGTTCAAATACCATGAAACTTCTCTTGCATCACCAAATCTCATGCTCTAAAATATTTTTGTATCTCCAGTGTGACTCTTACTTCTGTTTTACCAAGGTTAGTGTGTATGAGTCTCTCTCGACAAGGATTAATTGGAACTAATTGAGAACATAGACTGTTTTCTTTTTAATCTTTGTTGTCTGCTCCAATTTTCATTCCCACCTCTGGAATTATGAGACTGGAATGGATGGGGCATATGATGAAAACCTAAAACTTTTTTTGATTTGAAGTGGCACTTCAATTTCAACAAGTAGAATATATTGCATAATATACATACACATAAGAAAATGATATGTTTCTTAATTCTAAATTCTGTGTTATAAACTCTGTTATTCTAAATTTTGTGGTATATATTGGAAAATTTTCAGAGATTAAGGTCTTTCTGAAATCAGATTAGTATTCCCTTCCTCAAGGTCTATGGTGATCTTCTAAATGTTTGACTATGCATTCATGTCATTGGCCTCCATGGAATTAGGGAAAATTCCCAACAGTGTCAGTTGCACTTTACTGCATAGATATCAATATTTGCCTCTGTTGGAAATAATTTCCCTGAAGATGTTACATTTTGGAAAAGGTTAAAAAGTTGACTTGGAAAATGGAAAGTTGGGGAATATGACAGATTACATTATTAATCAAAAAATATTTGCTGCTCTCTTGTAGGAGTGAACTAAACTGTTCTCTTGTGACATAAAGATTGACAAAAAGACTTGCTCTAGACAAGAAAATGGGAGGGGAAGTAGTGTGGCACGTCTACTACAATATCAAGCAGTGTTCCAGATACTAAGTGGATATGTAGCATAAGGAAAAATAAAATCTTTGTTTTATGCTACTGATATCTGGGGGACCTTTTGTTACTGCAACATAAGCCAACCTATCCTGTTGAATACAAAACTTATTCCAAGTATAGTGGATATAGGGAGACATATCTGAAATAAGAGTAGCAAATTATAAGTGACATATAAAGTATGAGATTGCCATGAAATTGCAAAGTAAGATCCAACATTAAAGTTACTTCAATCAAGATATTGAGCTTGCTAAAGGATATGATATCTAAGATTCAGTAAAGGTATTGAATGTTTTGAGTATTTAACTTGCTAGAGAGTCATATAAACCAAATACTCCTATTTTCATGCAGACAGATGTATTTGTTAATAACCTGTGATAGTTTAAATATTTACATAGTCATCACAGTATATGAAAAATACATCACTTTGCAAACTCTGCCTTCAGCACTGTCCAACTTACCAAGGAAGATCTTGTCTTACTAAATAGTATACTTTTAATAAAAAAAAAAATGACTCAAGAAGGTAATTAATCACTTCCATTTGGAGGAAAGAAGAAAGAATTCATGGAAAAGGTAGCATTTGACCAAGGCTTTGGAGTATGGATAAGGAAAGACCTTTAATAATGATGGAAGAGTGAATGTCCTGAAGAGACAGGAAATATGGACAATTATTTTGAGGCAGTGAGGACACTCTTTGTGCTACAAAATGATCTGCTTAATGAAGAAATATAGTGGAAAATAAAACTGAAGTTAATTTGAGAAAATATTTTGGAGAAACTAAAATTCCCAGATGCATATTTGGACCTTTATAGGAAACAGTGAGCCATAGAAAATATTGAGTATGGGTTGACAGAGAGTGTCCATGCTGTGCCTCAGGAATCTGTGGATGGAATACAGGGCCAGGGATCTGGAGATGGGAAGGCCTACAATGAGGCTCTAACCCGGCTCAATGGCACATCATGCTAATGATCCACATATACATAAAATGTAGTATAAAACAATAATAGAATCTTTCAAACCTATGTCAAGGGAAGCTTTATTCCATTGATGATGTTGGGATGATTGGTTAGCTGTTTGCAGAGTAAAAATCAGTGTACATGCACACTTCATATTAAGCACTGAAATAATTATCAACCTAAAAGTAGGCTTGTGGTTAAACTTCTATTGTGAACTTATGTAAGCCTAAAAAACAAGTCTTAAAAATAACAAGGACTATAAGGGAAAGGAAGGAAACTGAGTGGGGAAAAATTAGAGTGGAAGACAAACCATGAGAGACTTCTAACTCTGGGAAACAAACAAAGGGTTGCAGAAGGGGAGGAGAGTGGGGGGCATGGGATGACTGGGTGATGGGCATTAAGGAGGGCGTTTGATGGACTGGCACTGGGTGTTATATGTTGGCAAACTTAACTTGAATTAAAAAATAAAAATTAAAAAAATTAAATATTAAAATAACAAGGAAAAAATGGAATGAATAAATTCTATATACAAAAAAAATTAAGTATTATATGTCCCCCACTCAAATCCATTACAGGCTTTAAAACAAACAACTGAGGGGATCCCCGGGTGGCGCAGCGGTTTAGCGCCTGCCTTTGGCCCAGGGCGCGATCCTGGAGACCCGGGATCTAATCCCACATCGGGCTCCCGGTGCATGGAGCCTGCTTCTCCCTCTGCCTATGTCTTTGCCTCTCTCTCTCTCTCTGTGTGACTATCATAAATAAATAAAAATTAAAAAAAAAACAACTGAGAAAATGCTTGAAGACAATACAAACAAGGAATAGTATCAAAAGAACTTGAATAAGTAAAAACAATAAGTGGAATAAAAAATGAGAAGAATGAATCAAATCATTATAAGATTACATACAGAGGAAAAACAAACATTTAGGAAGTATAAAATTAAAGATAGTGATTGAAAAGGACAAATTTTTCCCAAAAAAATTAGAGAAAGTTATTTTTAAGAAATATTATGGAACATTGTCATGTTTACAGGGTGAGATAGTTCTATAAAGTACTTATAGTAGTGTGTACACTCTTATGATTCTTTGGCAATGCAATTTAGCATTAAATATCAGAAGCCTAAACATTGGCCCAGCAATTCCTCTCTTGGCATATTCATCCTATGGAAATAAGTCCAAATACAGCAAAAGGACTAGTCAAAGATATTCCTAAGAATATTATTTACAGTTTTATAAAAATGGAAATAACCTAAATTTGTAGCATTCAGGAAAATGTATTTATAAACTTGAGTACATATGTGTATATTTGAAGGAAAATTTGGAAGAATTTTAAATTGTGTTTACAAATAATTTGAAATAAGTATGAAAATATTTATGCTCTGATGAGAGTATGCTGTATACATTTTATCGGAGCTACATAAAAAAAAATTATACACACACAGACAACTGGAGGAAATTTCACAGATTGTCAGCCTTTAGGTGCTTAGGCCTCTTAGGTAACTTATTTTCTCCCTTATATAATTCTGGCTGAAAATGGTTGATGCCAAAGTAGAAGCTTGGAGATAAAAGTCTTTCATCTTTAACATAGAGTAGTCATATGAGTGAATCAGATTGCTAAAGAAAAGTATATAGGGATAAAATCAAAGAGGACATGGAATAAAGTCTGGAGAATGCATATATATGGGTGCAGGGGGAGAATAGGAGCTTCTCGGTCTTGGAATAGAAAACGGTCAAGAGAAGCAAGGTACAACAATCTCAGGAAGGGAGCATCATCCATCAGTGACAGTGAGAGGGAAAGAGGCAAGGAAGTTGGTGATTAGAGAAAATCATTGAGTTTTCACTATTTGACCTTCCAGCAGCTTCATTAGAATATAGATCGGGAGCTGGGAGTTTTGGAACTGATAATGTGGATAATTATCAGGGACTGATAATGTGGACAGTTGAAGTGGGTAGGAGAAAATGTAGCCTACCCTTGCTTTGCTCTAAGAAAAGCAAAAGCAAACAGAGAAGTCAAATACAAAACTAAATGTGGCATGATTAATGAGTGGGCTGTTTTCTTATATCTGTGATGGTGGGGTTCCAAAAGTGTACTAAGTGGGCTGCACACATCAGATTAGCACTGGGACTCACAAGAAAGTGGACAAGGTGCTTTCTGAGGCTCTCCTTAATGTCTTTTTTGTAGTCAGAGTAGAGTATCACAGTGTACACTGCCACCTTCTGTAAGATTGGACTGGCTTCTGTGCCTCTCCAGAGTACCTCTGAGATGTCCTTAGAAGAGGATCAGTAATTCAAATATCTGTGTACAGTGTTGCTCTAGATGGGCTGAAGGGACTAAAAGCCATTTTGCCCAGTAAGACCTTGAGCCAAATCTCCCCTATTTACAAAGGAGAAGAAAACAGTCATTAATTAAACAATAAACAAGACACTTGGCATGGTTCTGTATTCTAAGCCAAAAATTTTCTCAGTATTTTCCCAGAGATAGTTCTCAGGTGAGCACTTGGCTTTAGAAGAGTACCCTCATTGTTTTCTTATAGACTGAAATGGACTCCTCGCCCAGTTCTTCTATAAATGCCATTAGGCAGACAGAAGCATATTGCATGGGCCACCCCTCAGTTCATGGGCTTTTCAAATGCATGCTGTTGAACCATGGAGGTCAAAGCAAACTCTTTTGTCTGCCATGCTTTTTCTTCAGTGTAATCTTTGTCTGTTTACCATAGGTGCCTATCCTCGGCTCTCACTGAGCTTTCGGTTGAAGAGAAACATTGGATACTTCATTCTCCAGACTTACATGCCCTCTATACTAATTACAATTCTCTCATGGGTGTCCTTCTGGATCAATTATGATGCATCTGCGGCTAGAGTTGCCCTTGGTATGTGCTATTTTAAAATGATATCTAAAATGTAAAGTAACCTTATCATTACAGTATTAAGGAAGTTCAAAGGCTATAGTTCAACTATAATTTGTTTACATCATGACCAGTCTTGCCCATACAGTTTTAATCTTGAAACAGTAGTTTCATGCACAATTCCCTTCATGTGTTAATTTAATTATAAGGCTTAAATGTGAATTTTCATGACTATGAAAGGGAAAATATGCTTGCCAAATATTTTTATAATAAAACTATTTTGACACTAATTTTAAAGCAAGGCTTAACATCTCCTGTTCAAAATTGTTCTGTGGCCCAGAAAAAAGACTTGATCAATTGGGCATTCATCTTTTTTAAGTCAGAAAAATAATCAAATATTATAACATATAATTGGAATTACACAATTTAATGAGCATTTAAATATGTGATTAGATTCTCAGTGATTCTCAAGAGCTCTAGAGATCTATACTGGCCACTGGTCATTTGGCAACTGGATTATTAGCTGATGTACAGTATATTTTATAGGTTCCAATAATATTTCTATTTTTATATTATTAAAGGAAGGCTTATATTTTTAAAAACATTATTCTCTATTCAGCTAATTATTATAAAGCTGCATGGACAAAATAATCATTTAAGTATATTTTAGATAAGTATAGAGCTGAAGAACAATCATCTAGTATATACCTTTTCTGGTAGGCTTGAATTCAATTCCTGAAAGCAAAATTATCAATAATACTTTTAAAAATTGATGGAAAATAATTATCAATACATTCACTGGTAAATTAGCTTACAGAGAACTATGACAATTTAGGGTTCCAGTTATCCTTCTTTTTTCCTTTTTTTTGTTCTTTTTTGTTTGTTTGTTTTGTTTGTTTTCCATCTTGTAATGGGACTTCAAGTTAATTGATACTTTTTTCCCCTAGGAAAATGTGTGTACATGTGTGTATGTGGATGTCTGGTTTAGACTCCTGGGTGGCTTGCAGAGTCATATTCAAGATTAGATTAACACATAGGGAATCAGGTAACTATTCCTAAAAGTGTTAGGTGAATATAAAGCTAATTTGAGAAGAAGAAAGTATAAAAAACTAAAAGTCCTAAATTGTTATATATTTTTAATGGATGTGGTAAGAAAAGCACCCCTAATAAAGATCTCCAGGATTCTTCTATGGCCTGTGGAAGTTACCCTGTAGCATTAGTCCTTTCTGTAAGTTTTGCCTCCGTTTTCTTTTTAATGCTACTAGATTACTCTTTGTTAAATTATTTTCTTTTCTTTGCACCTGGAAAAGCCCGACCTAAAGTGTATTTGAAGGGGAAGATCTAAGTTTTGCAGACCTGTTGGCTTCTACAATTTCAGAGTCTCTCTTTAAGAAAGAGAATATAAAATAAACAAATATAAAATTTCTAGGACCCCACCCCAAGCCTGAGTGAGGTCTATGCAGATAGAGACTTGAAGCTAAAGCTTCTTGAGTTTCACATTGAATTGGTGTTGGAAAATTTGTCATTATTGAGATAGAGAAAGATAAGCAGCAAAAAAACTATAATTATCTGGCATCAGTAGGAGTGAGGTGTACTGAAAATGTGAATTTCTAAAATTTCAAGATATACAAGTTCTATAGCTCCTTAATTGTAAAACACTGTCTTCCATAATATTAAATAATCTATCTGAAGTGAGTTGTAGTTAACCCAACCTCATTATAGTATATGAAAGTAGATTTCACTTTTTCTAACAGCACAACCTTATGATTATATACCTAAATCATTTTGTTGTGGCTTTGCGAGGACAAAGAAATGGTCTGCCCAGAGTTGCTTAGGCTTCACCACTAGAGGAATGCCAGGTTCTGACTGATGTCACAAGTCTGGGAGGCATATGTGAGTAAAGAGGCCAAAGTGAATGGGCATTTGCCAGTGTCAGGATGAACCTGAGGCCTGAGAGTCTTGAAGGCAGCTGTGCCCCTAGGGCCACAGTGTCTGAGTAGACAACAGTCCAACAGGTCCAGCTCTCAGTGTAGAATACCAGTGTGCTCACTCCCTTTCTTCCACCTTCTGCCTATGCACAACAGGATCTCCGATCCTGTCACCAGGTCACCTCCAATTACTTAAGGAAAAGTATGTCATAGGGTCATGAACACCAGATAACAGCAGCACAATAATCATTAAGAGCGAAATTTACCAAATACTCAGATGGCAGATTCTCTGCAAGGCTGTCAGTGGGGTTACTTTATCAAATGTTCTGCAGAATATGCATAGCACAATAAGCAATGTTATTGTTCCCATTTTACAGAGCAGGAAAATTAGGTACAGAGAAGCTACATAACTGGTACAAAGTGATATACTAAGAGTCAGAAGAACGATTTTAATACAGTTAATCTGACTCCCGGGTTCTTCCCCTTAACTGCTACAGGTGATCCCTATGGTGTCAATAACAGTACATGCAAGAGTTATTTTATCTATTACATTTCAAAAAATCAAGGATTAAAAAGAAAAAAACTAAGCAAGAATTATTACTATTATTATTATCAAGGGATCCCAGAATCTTTAAAATGCTAATGTGCTCTGTGCTTCTTTAAGAAGATACGGCCATGACTTGGGGGCTTTAATTGGAGAAATCCTTCTCCCCCCATCCCCGTTCCACCTGTCCTGTCTTGTACCACGCCTTTTAAAATGCTTTGAGTGCTGTTATCAGCATCCTTCCTGAATAACTGTACCATGATGACTGCACCTCATTTCTAAATGAGATCTTAGAGGTATAGGTCTGTGCAGAGGGGTGTTCAGCAAAGACATTCATGGAGTACCCTCTCTGGCTCAGGGCTCTGTTGGACATACAGCTGTCTGAGGTTGTCTCTCTATTGAGAACGGAAACACTGGTCCTTCAGAAAGCTGTGTCGCATTCTGTTCTCTTTGCTTCAGGGTTTTCTGCTTCTAATGATCAGGGGCTGATGCCCAGATCTGTTGAACTGTTAGTGTTACAAGCCATGAGACTGCAAAGTTCAGAGTTGTAATTAGATGGTCTTCCTCAAACCCTGAAGTCCACTTATCAGTGAATAATAGTACTGGCCTTTTTAAAAGGGAAAATTTAAACTAATTTAGGCCACATTATTTTGATCACAAACAAGAGAAATAAAGTATCTTTTGATTAAATCATGCAAATTATATTTTTATTTCATAGTCATCTTCACAAATGCAGTTTTTTCAAATACAATATTTTATTAGCATAATCTAAATAAATAATTTGATGCTAACAATTAGTAGAAATATTGAACAGATTGATCAGTGTACAAAGAACATGGAAAGCACCATTCAGTCATCTCCTGTACTGCAGTTGGATGGGTTCCCTTAGAAGGCAGAAGTTCAAAGCAAGACTGTGGCTGTAGTTCTCTTGCCAGAAAACTGGAAGCTACTAAATAATTTCTTTTTCGGTAATGATAATAATAAATATGATTATTAGTTGTTATTAGTGTTAACAATGCCAGTTACCATTTATTGAGATATCACCAGTGGTTGTCAGGCATCACATTTAGACTTCACAACAGCTCTAGACAATGGTGGGGACCCATCAAAGCTCAGATTATGCTTCTGAGAAGTGGCAGAGCTAGGCTTTTGGCCTGGGCCATGTGGCTATACCATCCAGGTCTGCGAATCACTACAATACAGCATCATTCACAATATTTAGATAGGAAGAAAAATGATACAAAGAATTAGTAAATGCACTGGCTTTTTAAACTTAGAGTTAATGTGAGCCCCAACAAAGCACTCACCCCAAAACCATACTGTTAAGAGAGTCCTTGAGCTGAGCTGATGGGTCTGAGCCAGGGTGCTCTCCCGTTTTCCTCGGGGCTGCTTTTACCACTGAGTGCCAGTGCTGGCTCTTATCCCTGTGTTCCTTCATCCCATTTCCCTGGACATTCACTGAGGCCTGTGTCATACATATCCACTCAAAACAGTCAGCTGGAGAGCCAAAGCAATAGCTAAACCAATGTGTTCAAGCTTTTCAAATATCTTTGGAAGGAAAAAAATTATGGGAGCAAAAATCACAAAATTTTTTAATAATGGTGAGAACACCTAATTTTGGAAAGTTTACATGGTGTTTTCACATTTATTTGTGAACTCTAATCATCTCATTGCCATTTTCAAATTTAAAAGTCCCCAGGTGCACATGAATGTTACTTTAAAGGAAAATCTTAAAATATACTGACTTATTCAATTTCCATATATTCCATAGCTATCATGGCTTGCAGTTACACACAAAAATAGTTCTTCAGTGCCTCAATTCCTTCCTCTACTTTTAATAGCAGTTTAGAGGTGAGTGGAAGGAGAGCACATGCTAGTGACAGAAGCCTGGGCTTTACTCCCTGCCCTCCAGATAGTCCTGAGCCAGTAGAGATCTGTGGTCTGAAGGTTCTCTCTGTGGGACACGCAGGATAAGGATGCCTACCTCCAGCAATAGGATAGGAATCTGGAAGGCATCAAACTAAGATGCTTAGCAAATACAAACCCTCCACTGGAGGTTGGATGAGATCTGGAGGTTCAAAGAAGTGCCTTTGGTGGGATCATATGTAGAGGCAGTATGGGCTCTGCCCTGTCTCTTGGGAACACTGACCTCTCTGGTCTGCACTGTCCCCTAGTCTCAGTGACATTGTGTTTTCAGGTTGTTATGGCTGAGGGACCATAGCTAATGCTCTCACTTTCAAAAGTCTCCATTTTGCAGGAAGGCATGACATAACGAAACGGAGGTGTTTCTATTGAGTCCTAGAAGACACAGCGGTAATTGCATTCAGTGGCACCAGTTGAATGGATAGAAAGGAGCTAACCCTTTGGAGCTGTCTTGCATCCTTGAAACTTCTTAATATTTTAAGAGAGAGCAAGTCAGCTATAGTAGTTATTGTCCCACAAAAAAAGTGAGCAATCCATATCCTTCCTGCATGTGTGGCTTCGCTCAGTTCAACAAACTCTAGTCAAGTCACTGGCATGTCCTCTCCTCTCTATCACTTCAGATTATCCAATATGAAATATTCGTATAGCAAAAAAAGTAGAATTGCAATATATGGTCCATGTGTGCTTTTAGCGACTAGACTTAACTCTGCTAGGAAAACAGATCATTCACACACTACTATCATCTAGACAAGTCAACATAATGACAGTTTTTTAAAAAAGGATCTGGTCAGCCCCCAGAGTATGGTGAGATTCTATAGTTTGAATAAAATCATTTGGCCTTGACTCTACCAAACATATTTTGAGAAGCTGGTATAGACTCTTAGTTGAGGAGGGAAAGGACTCTGTGAGATAGTGTGTCCTCAGGAGCTTCCCTGAAGTACTGAAGTAATAAGTTCCCTGAACTTCCCTGAAGTTTTTTTTTTTTAAATACAATTTTAATTATAATTCATTGATGTATGAAGAGTGGTTTACAATTAAATAACACTTTTGATTTTCATAGTTGAGTTTTTCTCATACTAATGTTGATTACTTTTCCAGTTCGTTTTTCAGAAATGAATTGTGCAACTTGATGAACATGCATACATTTTTATATTTTTGGAGGAGAGGGAAAAAAAGGCAAAAACCAGTTAAAAAAAGCAAATATACTTATTACATCTTAAAGATTTATACTTTACATGAAAGAAAATACCAAGACAATTGTTCTTTAAGAAATATAAAATTCTAACATAGTTGTGCAATATATACATTTTTATTTTGACTTTATCTGCCAAAATAAACCTGGTACAGATGAAACCATCTTTTTATATTTACATATGACTACATTTTCATTATTTAAGGTTTAAAGTTATTTTAAACTTTACCCTCATGTTTATCTTTTACCTCTAGATGTTTAGTCTCTAAAATTGTTTAAAATGGATCTGCATTAATGTACATGAAGGGCAGAGTCCTGAATAGTCATGGATGCAGGTATTTTCTGTGTGCAAACTGAAATAGCAAAGATGGGCCAGGGTGCTCAGTTTGAGGGATCTTGCTTTCTATTTAATGTCTTAACTGATGAGATTTTAAATATATTAACTTATAGCTGTATATCAGAATAGATAAATACATGAGCTCAGGACTGGATCATGTTCACTAACAGTTTTAAAAATCATTGCCTCATGCCCCTTGTTCATAAAGTATTGTAGTAAGAATTGTTTTCTTGTTGATAAAGTATTGTAGTAAAAATTGTTTTCTTGTAACAAGCAGGCTTACAGAACTCTCACTAATGGCCTTAGATGATCCTTTTCTTTGATTCTTCATAGATTGATTCTTCTTGGAAGCTTCTCATCCTGACACACACTGTTTTATGTTAGTTTCTGGGTTCATTTTCATTTCTTCCAACTTTCCTTTTCCACCTATACATCTCCATATATCCTCAATTCCTTCTCTCTACGAGCCAGGTGCCACTGGGTGGTGTACCAAGAGGGAGCAGAGATGTCAGCTTCCTGACCTGAGGTGTGACCTGCTGCCCACACAACACAGTTCATGCTCTATTACTTTATGATTGCCCAGTAATATTCAATCTGTCATCTCCAACTATTTCAAGCTGTTTGATAAATACAAAAGTGAAAAGTGAGGAATGGAGCTGCTAAGCTTCAGCCTCTCACCCTTCTGTTTCTTTTATAGGGATTACAACTGTGCTGACGATGACAACCATCAACACACATCTTCGGGAGACATTGCCCAAAATCCCCTATGTCAAAGCCATTGACATGTACCTCATGGGCTGCTTTGTCTTTGTATTTCTGGCCCTTCTGGAGTATGCCTTTGTCAACTACATTTTCTTTGGAAGAGGCCCTCAAAGGCAGAAGAAGCTTGCAGAAAAGACAGCCAAGGCAAAGAATGACCGTTCCAAGAGTGAAAGCAATCGGGTAGGCCCTCCACCAGCTTGACCACTCACCCATCATTCCTTTCACAGACCCATCCTGCCACCTACCACTCATCAGTCACTACAGTTACTTATGTGACCTTTAAGTAGGAGTTGTGTGGACTTTTGTTCATAACCTAAAATGTTGCCCCCTGCGAGTCACTGAATTTTATATAAAACCAAAATTAGTGCAGAAGCTGGAGAAGCCACAAGCTTCTAGTTTCCTATGAAAAGAACAGATTATGTGAATACCATGTGGGATGTTAGCCCTAAACCTGACATGTAAAAGCATGTTTCCAAAATGTTGCAATATTCCTTTAGTAATAAAACTACAAATTTGATTGTCTAGGATGCCACTGTTCTTTTACAGTGTTAGTAGACCCCTCTCTCATCCACCCTCTATCTGGCATAGTCCCCAAGGTCCTTAGGGCAAAGCAGGAGCAGTGCTCTGTCCAAGGGATCTCATAGATATGCCCTGGTCCTATCCCCTGCCAGATGTGCTCACAAAAAGTCAGAGCCTGGCAGACCCAGGCTTTAGGAAGCCTTTGGGCTATACACTCTAAAAGAGACCGTAAATTAGGTCCACCCTCTCCAGTCCAGCTTAGCATCCTTACATCCTTCCAGTTACAAAGTAATTTTGCAACTACATGTCATTTCAGTTTATTTTTTAATAATATATATCATTGTAATTAAACAGTACTTTAATGAAAGGACATTATAGTTTCTATATAATTTCTGTCTTTATCTTTCTACCTCTTGCACTCCATCAAGTTCTCAAAAATATATTTCTCCCTGCTTATGTGCTTGCTCCTATATTTCTTTATTATTTAATTCTTCTTGCTAAATTTACTTATTTCTCAAGTCTGTGGTTTTTCCTTGCCTTCTCTCATGCTCTTAATGCATGTCATGGGTCTGTTCCTTAGAGGAATACAGCAGCTCCTTAAAGTATTTGCTGTGTCCATAGACCACTGGTGGCCCAGAATAGGTTGACAAACATTCATGAATGAATACAGGCAGTTAAATGAATGTAAATGGCTCCCCTCCTTTCAGCAAAACATAAATAGAGTTGGCAGAGAAGCCCAGGATCTGTGAAGAAAATCAGGCTTCCACAAGCAAAATTACCCTGAACTTCTTACTGGAAAATATACTTAGTACCACACTGTTATGTTCCTAAGTAAGTCTGCATCCTACTATGAATACACAATATGCTTTGGTCACACTATTTCCAAGGAAACTAGAATTCATTACATCATTATTGTTTCCATCACATAGATATACAGATACACATACAATGCTGTTTTTTTCCAAATTCCCTCATAACTTAAACAGATTATAAATTTGTTTCCTTTCTTCTAAATGATATGATTTAGAACAGTCAAATTGTTGTGCTACAGAAATACCTTTTAGAGTGTGAAGCTTAAAATTAAAAGCAAAAACAGAAACACCTCTAACATGCACAGAGATAAGTAGGAGAATGTGAAAAATATTTTATGTCAGATATTATATTATAAATCAGGTGTAGAGGAAAATTTATTCACAAGGCCATTTTTATTGTTTCCCTGAAAAATTGTTTCTATGTTTTCCCAACAGCTTTGTTAAAGCCTTTACATGTTCCTATTTTTAAAAATCTGTAATTGTAGATCAGCTGTTAAGGTCTGAAGTTGATATACAGGTGCATAGATACTAGTTTTAAAAGCATATTTTATATCCTTAAAGATAAGCATTAAAAATTATTTAACTGGGGGGATCCCTGGGTGGCTCAGTGGTTTAGCGCCTGCCTTTGGCCCAGGGCGTGATCCTGGAGTCCCGGGATCGAGTCCCATGTCGGGTCCTGGCATGGAGCTTGCTTCTCCCTCTGCCTGTGTCTCTGCCTCTCTCTCTCTCTCTCTCTCTCTCTCTGTCTATCATGAATAAATAAAATCTTAAAAAAAAACCTAGCAGTCTGTTAAAAAAATTATTTCTGACCCACATCTAAGAATATAGTGATAATTTTTAGATGGGAATGAATCTCCCAAAAAGCTCATGTCATGTGATGTGTATGAGTTAAGGGAAAGTGAGAAAAGAATCACAAACTTCATGCAAAACATAAATGGTACTATGCACTGGCCAACACCTTCAAGAATTCTTTGTAATTATAATTATTTACTCATTCACTTTCAGTGATATCTTTCAGGATTGTTAGTGTGGCCATCAACAGCCTCAGGGAACCCCATCTGCTTTATAGATGGGAGCTCTGAAGCTGGGAGGGCTCCACCTGTCCTTGGACTGATGGAGGACACTGGGCTGGTCACAGGGATTTGCTCTGTCATAATCTTTCTGAGGTCACCTTTGTTATTTTATAAGGGATGTCAGAGTGGTAACCTCAGGGGCTCTGCAGGCCAGCAAGGGGGATCTGTGCCACCAATGACTATCTTTGGGATGATGGTGTTATTGACCTTACTATAAAATCTTAAGTATATTTTCCTTATATTCAGTAGTTTTACACTATTTTAACTTAGTGGTTAATGAATGCTCAAATGTTCACATATTCACTTAGTTTCTCCTCAGACTAGTGGTGCAATGTAAATCATGACTTTATTTGTGCACGACCTCCTTTGCTTTCCTGAATTGCTTCTATACTCAAAAGTTAGCCTTTGATTATGATTCATGTATTATGGTTCCTATCCTTTGATAGTTTTCAACTGACTAATTGATATTTGAATTTCATGAAGTGGCAGAAAGTTGTAATTCCTGCCAAGGAATCAGAGCAGCAGATTTGACATCATTCCCTTTCTAAAGAATAAGAGTTCTTTCCTCATATGATAAATACTTTTTAAAATTTTTCTAATAGAATATTTTACTTACATAGAAGCTTGAAAGTAATTAGAGAATGAGTATTGATTAAATGCCAATCTGGTGACAAATTCTAGAAAAAATGAAAACCCCTTTGTGACATATTCTGCATGAGATGTTTTCCACCTTTGAATATTTGTGCTTGTCAAGGTTATAGAACAGGAAGAAAGACTATATTCAAATCATTTATTCTAATTATATTGTAAATATGAGACAAACTTCAAAATATGAAGTATTCATGAAATGCCTTATTTTTTTTTTCATGAAATGCTTTAAAAAATGCAAGTCGTCATCTGTCATTCTATACAGGGCATTTCAGTCTTGTGTTTCACCAACATTACTTACACCTGTTTTAAGATTTAAATTTAAGATATTCAGAAGATATTAGCATCTTTTGAAGACATATTTGTTTAAAATGTTTGGTTTCTACAATTTAACACATTTTGATGATGCTTTAATTATTTTAGAAAAAAATCTCATAATTTTGTTGGAAATTTTCTACACATTGGCTCACTTTTAAATAAAAATTATGTTACTATAGAACTATAAGTCAAAAGCATCCAAACTAATTTACACTAAGCTCTTATTAGCCAATATATGTTGAAGTTCCTTTCAACATTATTTTTTTCACCCACTCTGAAATAGAAATCATGAAAAATAGTATTGGTTCTTGAGACCTATACCTTACATGAGCTGTGTCCTGAAACAGTGGCAAGGTAGTCTTAAATGTCCAAAGTACCCAAGAGCACTATGATTTTGTAAATTACTGATGATATTGGGATTGGTTTCCCTTCAGGTTAGATGTACTTCACTAGAGTCAAGCACACAGACTTAGATCTCTGCCCTCATGAAGTCTTTCCCCAAATGCAGAGCACTGGCCTCAAGGGACTTGAGAAGACAGGATATTAATTCATACAAATTTGTCATTAATTCTTGAAAAATCAACTCAACATTCATTTGACCTTATTTCTTATATTTTCTCTATTCTCCCTCTGTGCTTCCTAAAATAACTATCATTATCATCTCTTTGCCTTGGATTCTCTCTTTCCAGAATCTCTTTCTTCTTTGTCCACACCTTTCCCTTCTTCAAGACTTAAACCAGATGTTCTCCATGACATTGTCCCTGATTTTTGTTTCTACCTCTTGTTTCCATCATGCCTCTGTCACTCCCTTCTTCAAGAAGTTGGTTTTGTCCGTGTTCTCCCAACTTGCATGGCACATGCTTTGCACTTGTAAAATGGCATGTTGCATTGCATGTGGCCACCACGCCTTCTTTGCTAAACAGCATTTGATTCTTTGCATCTACCAAAATATCCACACCATGGCTCAGAGGTGGTAAATGCTCATGGAATGTGTGTCCATGAATGAGTGGTATTTGTTATCAGAATACCATGTTCTGCTGAGGTGGTGTGTTTTTTCACTTTAGAAGGGGAAGGTTCTTAAATGCATCTTTTTAAAGCCAGGTGAAGCTAAACATTAGAACCATTGACATTGATCAGAATTAGCCTGTCACAAAATATTCCCCTCCTTTTCTTTAAAAAAAAGACTTGTCTTCATTTTGGTATTCCATTCTACAAAGTCATTGTTTATAATCTCTAGATTTTAATTAAAGGAGCTTCTCATATGGCACTTTTATAACTAAAAAAGAGACAGTATTGTTGGCATGTATATAAAAATGTGCTTAAGGTTCATTGTGCAGTAATTTTTTTAATGTGCTTTTGATTACTTGAAACTCTCACCTGCTAGACCTCTTAAGAGTAAGGATATTTTCTTATTCCCCTACTATGGTCTCTCACCTAGCACAGGGCATGGTACAGAGCAGATATACAGTAGTATCCCAAGAGTCTGGACACTTCATGTACATGTCTCCAATGATGTATCCACCTTCCTATGTGGACCACTGGGCTTTTTAACTCATGCTTTTGTTGGATATAAAATATTACAGAAAATGGAGAGAACATTTTTTAGAGCTAACTGATGTTTTCTTTTTTTTACCTTTAGGAAAATAATTTCAGTCCTTTGAGATTCTAATTAATATATGGTAAATCATTTATTATTATTTGTAAGTATGAATTCCACATGACAACTTAAAAAAATCAAGAACCTTCCACCTTTGGTTATTCTCTGACTTGACTTTAGATAAATTTTGTTTTAAATATATCCACTTGGGATCCCTGGGTGGCGCAGCGGTTTGGCGCCTGCCTTTGGCCCAGGGCGCGATCCTGGAGACCCGGGATCGAATCCCACGTCGGGCTCCCAGTGCATGGAGCCTGCTTCTCCCTCTGCCTGTGTCTCTGCCTCTCTCTCTCTCTCTGTGACTATCATAAATAAATAAAAATAAAAAAAAAAATTAAATATATCCACTTGCTATTTAAGAAAGTCTATGTAAAATATTGGTCAGTTAAATAAAATCTAATTGAGCTAATTTGCTAAATGATCTGTTTGTTAAATCTCCTTATATGATAACTTAATCTATTTTTGTCATGATTCAAAAACAAATATTTAGTGGAGTATCACACCTATTCGTTGCAGTACTAAAATACTCCAATTGACTCTTTCTCTAGAAAAAGATTCCCAAGTGAGCCAGGCAGCTTATTCACCAACCTGTTCTTGCCTATGTGGCATAAAGCATGATGGAAGATGCTGGAGAGAGATAAAGACTACTAAGAGGGCTCTCTCCTCTAGAACCCTGCTTTTAATTTTCCTTTGTATAAAGACCGTTCAGGTGACCCCATGGTGCTCTCCTCTCTGCTGACTTAGGAGCTAGCTGCCCATAGCTTTCAAAGCAGGTTCAAATCATCCCTTCCCTAGGGACAGTGACTACCAGTGCAGAAGACATGCTCCTGCCCACTCCCTTGCTGGCCTTTCCTTTGTTGCCCCCTCCCTGTTCAGCCATACCTTAATGTGTGTCTCAGGGTTCTCCTTCCACAGCCTTTTCTTACATTGAGAGACTAACTCCCAAACCACTGGATGCTTCACTGATCCATAAGACAGGCAAACAGACTTTTTTTTTTTTTTTTTGGTATGAGTTTTCCTACTAACCATTCCAGGACAAGAGAACAACAAAAGAAGAGATATAGAACACATGTTCCAAATTCTTACAAAGGTCTAGCATTTCCTGGTACTTTTGAGATACACATCCCATTTGAATTTTTCCCTCTAGTGGATTAAGAAACAAAAACAAAAAGCAGAACTCACATTCTGTTAATACTCTGTCGCTACCTCCAGGAGTGGGACTCCATGAAGGGCCTTCTCCCCAGTATCTGTGGTGTTTTCTTAGTCCATTTGCATCTCCTAGTATCCTCAGGCTGGCTGGCTCCCAATCTAAGGAGACCATAGGTCTTCATAGTCCCTCCCCACTGTGGCGCTGCTCACCCTACAATTCAGAGGCAGCATCACTGAAGAAAACTGAACACAGCCCAGGCTAATGTGTGCTTGCTACTGGTACCCCACCCACCTGAGCCCCACATGGATGGCGTCAGTGTTCTGCAGAGAGCTAGGGAAGGGCCAGGAGGCCAGGTGGGAGCAGAGTGGCAGGCTACTCTCTCTCCACTCCTTTCCCACCTTCTTCATTGAGAAGATACAGAAATGAATGATGATGGCAGAGCAGCACTGCTCTGTGAACACAACAGGTTGGGAGTCCTGGGATTTTTTGCAGTGGCCAGAGGGGAGCCTTGCTTACAGCCTCTTGGCATTTTGCCTCCAGACCGCCCTAAAGGAAACAGAAGGAGTGGAGTGTACTACCAACAGAGGTCTACCTCCTTACTTCCTCCTCTCAAATGCATCTTCTACTCTTTACTCTGTAGCTTGGGTTGTAGTTCAGAAGAATGTCACTTTTCTACGTAGAAATCACTGTTACTTTTTACTACTTGCAAGGTAAAATTGACATTCCTTAAATGCAACATACAGAAACCCTTACTGGCTTGACTCTTCATCAAGGAGTATATTTTCTTATTTTAAGAAAGAGGGAAATGACAGTGATATGAATGACTATCAACCTTGAGCTTGGCACGTGCCAGGATCCCTTCTCTTCAAAATCCCACTCAGCTAGTTTGCCTTTCTCAAACACTTTAGACATTTTTCAAGCCTTTGTTTATGACTTTTTTTCCTTCTTTTTGCTGAAAAAATGTCTACTCGTTCTTTGAGGCCCAACTCAAATGCATTTTTCCTCTGAAATCTGTCTTTCCTCTGTAGTAGTTTTAATTGCTACCACAACAAATTCTTACAAATGCAGCCACTGAAAAAAAAAAAACACCTAGTTCTGTTGGTCAGAAATCCAGTGCAATGGGGCTTAGCTGGGTTCTCTGCTGAGAGTCTCAGGATGCTGAAATCAGGGTGTCAGTGGGGCTGTGTTCCCTTCTGGAGGCTCTGGGGATAGACCTCTCTCGAGGCTGTTACAGGTTGTTGACCACAGTTTCTTGTGATTGTAGGACTGAGACCCTTGTGCCCTGCTAGCTGTCAGCTGGGGCCAGTATTTGCTCCTAGCAAATGCCCCATTTCTTCCTATACTTTATCCGCAGTGCCCTCTCTCAATAGTGAATCCAGTTCTCATGGCACAAATTCTTCTGCTCTCACCTTCTGCCACATCTTTCACTCTTGCTTCCAGCTGAAGAGTATCTTCTACTTTCTAGGGCTCATGTGATGATATTGGGCTAGCCCACCTGAGTAATCCAGGCTAACCACCCTATTGTAAAGTTCATAAGCTTAAATATATTTGCAGTGCCCTTTTTGCATGTAAGGTGACATATTCACAGGTCTGAGGAGTAAGGGGTGACATCCTAATGACCATACCTCTCCTTCCCCAAGCATAATTGAACTGTACTCCTAAACCATGGGGTAGATACCCCCGAATCTGTTTTGGTGCCTTTGTGCCAGAGCCTGAGTGGCCCCCAGATTTTTGCAGCCCTTCCTGAGTTTGGGCTACCTCAGTGTCTGGGGGTCACCCCACCTGTGATCTTGGCACTGGTTAGAGGTCTGCACAGGCACCTGCATTTTCTGAGTTGGGAATTTTCTCTCCCCACCTCACCTTCTTCATATCTAGCATAATGCCTTTAATGAAACTAAGAAATATATAGAAGATGAACACACAAATTAATATGTTAATAAATTATTTCTCCACAAAATAACTAATTTTGTGAAAGTTTCATGGAAGAAGCCATAGGCACTTAATCTAGTTCTAGAAGAAAGGGTAGGCTTTCCACAGACAAAGAGGGCAAGGAAGATGGCCTTTTAGGCAAAGGAGGAAAGATAGGTGGGGAAGCATAAAGCATCCTGGAGAGCAGTGAGACCTAGCGAAGTGTAGAATGGTCTGTGTGGCCCTGAGAGGGGTTGGCACTGCTCAGAGAGGGGATTACAGACCACTTAGAAAGGGCTCCAGGGGCCTGGTGGGGGTCCCTTGCCTCAGGCATGCTCCATGGAGGTTTCATGGCAGACCAACATATAAGCAAATAGACCATTGACAGCATCATGAAAGGTGTGAAGCTGTATTTAGCACAGAATAAAATGTTATTTTAAAGTTTGACTCCAATGTGGGAGAGAACTGTAGTCTATCTTAAATACAATCTTTAAAAAAGAAGGCCTCACAGACCAGGATTGGGCAAGAAGACCATACTTGGGCAGGAGTCTGTATCTAACCCATCAAAGTCATCAGGAGTGTCCATTCATCACGGGAGTATTTGCTTATTTCTCCACAGTAATGTGAATATCTTTGTAGAGTCAGAAAAGGGGACAAGCTGACTTCTAAAGAAGAATGAGAGAGTATAGTTTCTATACAATGTCCAGTTGTGAAAAATGATTGAAATACCTAAGTTAACATCTTGAAAGGAATTTGTACTTTAATTTTGTCTTCTGTAAAAACTTGTATCCATAATAGGAAATTTCAATTTTAAAAAGCCCCTTTATTTAACCTAATCTCCTATGTGAGAATTTTTAAATCGGGGAAATAAAATCTATATAAACTGTAGTTAAGCCTTCAAAATGACATTTTCCATGAAAACAGTGCTGGGTTTGGTGATGTGCAATTTCTCATAATGTATGTGACATGATTGTGTGATATAATTATGTGCTGGGTCTGTATATCAAAATTAGAGTAATGGCATACTAGCTGTGTAATGATGCATATTTTTTTCAATTAGGTGGATGCTCATGGAAATATTCTATTAACATCACTGGAGGTTCACAATGAAATGAATGAGGTCACAGGCAGTGTTGGTGATACCAGGAATTCAGCACGACCCTTTGACAACTCAGGAATCCAGTACAGGAAACAGAGCATGCCTAGGGAAGGGCATGGGCGACACATGGGGGACAGAAGCATCCCGCACAAGAAGACCCACCTACGGAGGAGGTCTTCACAGCTCAAAATTAAAATCCCTGATCTAACCGATGTGAATGCCATAGACAGATGGTCCAGGATCGTGTTTCCATTCACTTTTTCTCTTTTCAACTTAGTTTACTGGCTGTACTATGTTAACTGAGTGACTGTACTTCATTTTTCAAAGACTTCATTTAACACTGAGTGAAATATTACTCTGCCTGTCAAGTTTTTATACCTGTACACACACAGACACACACACACAGACACACATATATACATACGCAATTGTATATATATGTGAACTTTCTCAGCATATATATAAAATACACGTGTATATGAGGATGTATGTGTATATGTTTATACACACAGGTGTAAGTACCCACGTGTATGTAAAACAAATACACATACATATATACATTTTGCAGCTATGGACAACACAGGATGTATATTAAAGAAAGTCATAGTTTTTTCTTTTTTAATTGAAAGGGACAAGCATCGTCTAAATATTATGCCTTGAGAATGAGGGTGTGAAACACAATATCATCTCAAAATGTGTCGTTTATTATCATAAGTTAGATGTTTTAGTTTAAAAATCAGAAAAATACTCTTAGTTAATCTTCAAAAACTCATACAGTGATATTGCTAGTTTAAAATGAGTCACATACTTCATATCCTTTCTGTTCACTAAGCGAAGGCTTTTCAGCTTTCTTGGTGATGAGATTCGCTTTCATCGGGCATACATTTTCTGTAGATAAAGTGAGCCACTGGTGTGTGCTCACCTGTCGTCTTAAGCATAGATAGATCCCACATTGATATCTGAACGCCCATCTTTTGAAAACCCATTGGGAATGGATGGCATATCATTGTAAGTACTTTGATGTACAGTGTATTTTTTTGTTCACTTGGAGTGGATCCAGCTTACCTGTCATGCAGGAACACAGTGGCATGTTTTGGCAATGTTTAGTTGACATTTCAATCACTGAAAATGTGCTCCACATCTTGGATGGATTTCTAGGCCTGATATCTAACAGAAAGCATAGACGTCTCAGGTTATTTGTTACTCTAAGGTAAAACCATCTAGGATGATTTTCCCCCTTGTCTTTATGTTATCAATCACTCTTACAACATTGTATGTTAATATAAAATATATTTGCATAACATGCATATATATGTATATTTACCAAGATTTTATTTCTTAATGCTTGCTATCATGGCAGCATGCGATGTCATATTTTCCTTTACGTGATGTAACTACTTTCTGTTATCTAGAATTAAGATTGAAGCTTAAAACACCTTTACTCTTCAATTTCAGAAACCAAGAAACATCTTCATATCTTTATTTCTGTATCTGATATATTTCATAAGCACATCCAACTACTCCTAGTTTAACTAGGATGTTGCAGGAACATGACCAGTACACACCACGCATCACCTAGTGACCCATGACCGTTCTCTTGAGGCAAAGGAGAGCAACCTGACAACAAACACAGTCACTTTTGGTTCCTTCTGATCCACAGCCTCATCAGTATTTGGACTTTTTAAAGCTCGTAGAAACAAGACAAGGTGCACCGGTTTCATAGACGCAACCTTAACTTACTATTTAGATGAGATCTTTCTAAAGAAAAAAAAAAAGAGATGATATATTTTTTGTAAACAATATTTCTATCACAGGCCTCCATAAACTGAAATGACTACAGTTGTGCAAACAGATGTCACAGTGAAGTTAAGCATTTGGAGAAAAAAAACCTAAATATTCAGGAAAGAACTGCTAAATTAATACTTTATTCCAACATGCCACATATGCCTCACCCTCTCTGTTCTAAACCAATTACCAAAATCTCACCCAGTACTCAGCTGGCACCAGTTTTCTCCATGTAGATAGAGACACCACCTTCCCTAAGGATGCATGTAGTGTGGGCTATCACCATAAGCTGACCACTACTTGATTTTTCTTTGCCAGCCATAACAACCTTTAATTTGTGGGAATCTGTCACAGTTCAATAACCACTGTCAGGTAAAACATAACCCACAAAATCTCATACTAGAAACAATGACCAGTTTTATACCCTTTCCCTTCCTTCATTGTGACCTTTCTTCAACATCTTCTACCTACTGATCTCTGGTTTTATTTTTATCTGGAGACTAGCCAGTGATTTCTTGGTCTTGGGCTTTTCTCTGACAATCTTTTTTCATGGGTAACAATGAGGGATCCTAAAAGTTAAACAGATTGGGAAAAACCTTGTAAGTGGCCTTATCATTGTTAACATGTTAAAGAAAAAAAAGACATTTATGAAGACCTTATCCCTTTCAATACTTCAGGTATCTTTTTCTGTATCTAGTTATTCAAGGAGTGAGCTCCACATGCAGAAGAGAGACCCCAAAATGCAAATGAACATGGATAAAAGCAGTCAATGGTTGATTTAAGTGTGCAATTTATACTATTTTGAACTGTGACATTAATTCTTTCTGGGAGAAAAATGACTCAAAACATTTTTGATGCATAGTTGAGGTACCCAGAGACCCCATGGGGCTCAGAAGAGCTGCAGTCTACTTACCAAGGTTTTCTGGATATAAATTTGCATGGTATAGTCATAATAGCTTTTGAGCTTTTTATATGCATTTGGCACCAAGACTGGGATCCACCACTTTGTAGACACTGCGATGAAGTTAACATAATAGCTATACTATAAATAGTGTTTGTAACTACACACATACACACACACAAAAATACATATATTCTGTAAAAAAAAAAAGAAACAACTTTTTAAGATTCTTGGGTATGTGTTTGCTTTACTCCATTTCAGAAGAAAATTACTTTTCTTCTAATAAAATTATTTTGTAGCTTCTCCATTTTTAAAAGTTGTGAGAAATATTGAGAAGTAGAACTCTGTGCTGACAGAAGAGAGTTGAGTTTGGTTCTCTGTTCTGTTACTATGACCTCTCATTACTCCACAGTAGTTACTGGAACCAGTGAGCAAACCGTATTGATGAATTCTGAACCCGGACCTCTGACATTAATGTGAGGTAGCTGTTACCCACGTCCAGATATCTTGAGTAAGGAGAAAAAAGTTGAATTTGGAATATAATGATATTTCTTTCTCAACAACTGTGCGTAATAAAAAGTTAATTTTCTATGTAGTCCTGTCTTTCCAAAATGCTTCACAGGGGCTTAAAATGTACAGAAGTATCTTGCTCTGTCAATTTGTTATTACCCATATTCAGATATACTTGAGACAACTCAAGAGCCCTACTACATAAGTCCCTACAGAGAAAGACTGAAATGACTTGAGTAATCTTTAAAACAAGTGTTATTCTTGTTCACCGACCCCAGGACTGTAGAGGGGTTTCATTGTCTATACCATGAGACATTCATTTCCCCCAAAATCATAAAAGAACTAGAAAGTATGTCCTGATACTATTCCTGTTAGGTCTGAAGATTACATGTACATCTGCAATATCATGCGTTTTTAATGCCAGCATCCAGATCTTTTGACATATTTAGTCATTCACATTAAAGGCACTTTTCCCCTATGCAGCTTTGGAATTAACATTTTCACCTAGGAGATATCTCAGAAGTGATGCCACACACATTTGGGACTGGTTTTAAGGGGACAGGCACATGGCAGCTGTAGGTGTTCCTTTGAAGCATCTAGTAGATAACCCCGTTGGATGTTAGTCCCACTATGGTATGTTCGAAAAAAAAATATGTCCAACTTTGAATCTCCTGGCTTGAAATTATAAACCACTTAATAATTCTTACTTAATGCTCTACCCAAAGACAAGTTCATATTTCTGGCCATTTTTATGTAAGCAAAAGTGAACAATTGGTGAAATATCTTTTTACTCGTGGAATTGACTCTGGCTCTAATCCATATGAGCCATCAGTCAGAGTGACATTGAATCATGGGGCAAAGAGCTGCCCAGGTGGACTAAATTTTCCCAGGACACTAGCTAGTGTGCCTTGGATCAATTACCTCTTCTACTGCATTGAAAGGTGCCATGTTTTCCAAAATGCTCAATTCCCAACACCTGGGTAAACAGTGACCTCCCAGAGAGTGGCTCACATAACAGGCCTCTCCCTAGGGTGAGCCCCATAAACATGTTTTATCATTTTTGTCTCATATTTTTACTTCACAAGTCAGTGAGTGTGTTCAAGGTAAGTACAGGATTATTCTAGTAAGAATAGGCGATTGCTGCCATGATCAATTCCCATATTAATTTCATTTCATTGTAAAGATAAAACCCAATTTTGCTTAAGCACATTGATGTAATTTTTGGTATTATTTGACATGAAAAAAACAGCAAAATTGAGTGATAGATACAATATGAAACTTGTTGATGAATGAATTCAAATTTATTAAAAAAGAACTAACTGACTTAAATATGAAGACTGGTTTTTTTCTTCCTTGACTATGTTTTGATGAAGTGGTGTGCTTATTTTAATTCCAGATATTTTTAGATGCACATGCCCATTCAGGTTACTTGGAAAAGTCAAAAGAAATAAGCTCAAAGCTGACAGTATGTGAGAACAACTGAACCATGAAGTTTCTTTAAAAATCATGATTTATTTTGAACTTCAAAAGACATCTAGACACACAGAGATCCAGCCTGTTCCTGTCTTCAAATAAGTGTTTAAAGAGAGAAATATTTTTATATTTAAGACCAGGGGCAAAACTTACCAATAACCTCTGGCAGAGGTGGTGGTATTGGTCCTTACCCTTTAGGTTTTCAGTACTAAAAGGCAATTTCCCTTGTTTTCTCTCCAGTGAAAAAGTAGCAAGCAATGTTTGAATGAATGAATGAATGGATGAATGAATGAATCCTCAGACACCTCAAGCCTGGTAGAACTTTTTTTTTTAAGATTTTATTTATTCATCAGAGACAGAGAGAGAGAGAGAGGCAGAGACACAGGCATAGAAGTAGGCTCCTTTCAGGGAGCCCGACGTGGGACTTGACCCCACGTCTCCAGGATCACGCCCTGAGCTGGAGGCAGATGCTCAACCACTGAGCCACCCAGGCGTCCCCCAGGTAGAACATTTATCGAGAAATACATCTGTAGGCTCCCAGAAAGGCTGCTGGCTCACCTGGAAATACCTTAAAACTAAAATTCCCCACTGTGGTTATCAGTCTTACAGAATGTCCTCAGCCAGTTAGTATACCCACACATTTATCTACTCTAAGCAAAATAATAAAATTCTTCAGTAATTCTTTATGGGGCCTGTTAACATTCTTTTTTCATTTGTTTTTATATTCCTTTTTTTATGAAAATACAAATCATTTTATTTTTTTTTCAGCTGATGTTGATCTATTTGGCTAAATGCAGTTATTCTTCAGAGCTCATATAACAAAACAAAATTTCAAACTATGAAATGAGGTTCCCAGTATTTTAGAAATTGCCTGGACTGTTGACTCCCACTGCTTGTTTTTTTATTTTTTTTATTTTTTTAAATTTTTAATAATTTATTTTTTATTGCTGTTCAATTTGCCAACATACAGAATAACACCCAGTGCTCATTCCGTCAAGTGCCCCCCAAAGTGCTCGTCACCCAGTCACCCCCACCCCCAGCCTCCTCCCCTTCCACCCCTAGTTCATTTCCCAGAGTTAGGAGTCTTCATGTTCTGTCTCCCTTTCTGATATTTCCTACCCATTTCTTCTCCCTTCCCTTCTATTCCCTTTCACTATTTTTTATATTCCCCAAATGAATGAGAACATACAATGTTTGTCCTTCTCCGATTGACTTACTTCACTCAGCATAATACCTTCCAGTTCCATCCACGTTGAAGCAAATGGTGGGTATTTGTCGTTTCCAATGGCTGAGTAATATTCCATTGTATACATAAACCACATCTTTATCCATTCATCTTTCGATGGACACCGAGGCTCCTTCCACAGTTTGGCTATTGTGGACATTGCTGCTAGAAACATCGGGGTGCAGGTGTCCCGGCATTTCCTTGCATCTGTATCTTTGGGGTAAATCCCCAGCAGTGCAATTGCTGGGTCGTAGGGCAGGCCTATTTTTCACTCTTTGAGGAACCTCCACACAGTTTTCCAGAGTGGCTGCATCATTTCACATGTTTTAATATTCCTGATCTACTTTGGGATCCAGACTTGGACATATTTCACACTAAGGCTTCATCTAAAACTAGAACATCACTATAGGGATATTTCTCACCTACTCCATTAGGCTATAACACTATTCATTCAGAAGGCAAGTTTAAATTACCAGTAACTGCCAAAAAAAAGAAAGAAGAAAGAAAGAAGAAAGAAAGAAAGAAAGAAAGAAAGAAAGAAAGAAAGAAAGAAAGAAAAAAAATTTTCAAATTTTAACTGAGTTTAAGTCTTCCTTTAAAAACAACCCACTTTTGATTAATCAAAAAAGTCTCAATAAATGCAGAGCACAATTATGGCCAGAAAGCCTCTATGCAGAGTCTATTCGGTTCTCTGTCCCCAGGGCTACCATGGCCCCTGTACACATCTGGCACTGTTTTACAATTCTTGAGCAGGAGAGCCTGAGTCTCACTGAGATCCCAACCCCAGATCATGATCTGAATGAAAACCATGAGTTGAATGCTCAACCCACAGAGCCACCCAGACACCCCTAGCCTACCACCTTTTTATCAGCTTCTAAAGGGCGAATGGGAAAGATTCTTCAGGGAAGTTGGACTCAGACTCTATGGTTTTATTTTCTATATAAATAGATTCCATTTAGAATCCATGGACAAGCAATGTAAAGGGTACTTGTAAGCAAAATGCAGTTCACTGAAGTGGGGTGGAGTGGGTATAGATGTGTGTGTGTGCGTCTTGATGCCAAATAGGAAACAAGTTAGTGGCCTTGGTAGCCAGATGATCCTGAGAAAATATCTTTACAACTGAAATCTTCATTTCTGATTCCCCAGGTTTTTAAGCAGTTGTCTCTTAACTCCATTTTTTTAGATGAATATGTCAACACCCTTATCTTTTCATGAGTTTCTCTTTCCCCTTCTCACCTCCCATTTTCTGTTAACTCTAACTGTTCTTATACATTACCAAGGCCAGACACATTTGCATTCTGCCTACAGTCACAAAATTATATTTTATTATCTATTATGTTTATAGATTGATTCTAAACAAAAACTAATGAAACAACCCACATTACTAAGTTATTTTTGGGCATAGTTCAATGTTCAGCATTTCATTTGAAGGCATAAAGATAAATCTTAGGAGAAGAAAAAAAAAAAAAAACAAATACTATAGCTAATAGTTTTTCTGACTGCAGTGGGTTCAACTGACATGTAAGAAAAGAAGTGTCCTGGCAGCTGATGTTGCATTGTAGAGATTGAAGACTGTACCATTCAGCACAGTAGCTATATTTCAGATTTTATGATTTTATTTATAAATTAATTCTAAAATTTCAAAAACAATGAAAAGTTTGATCATATGTATGATATACTTTGATATACATATATATAAAATTCAAAGCAAAGCTAAGCAGTTTGTTCTGACTTCTTTGTACAGTATCTCAGCCTTGAGCTATTTGAGGGAGAATCTTCCTAAGGTCCAGATAAAATGAATTACTTTTTCCTACACTACTTCATTTGATCCAAATCATACAACATGTATGTTTCGTTATGACTTTCCTGGGTTTAATCCCTCCTGATCACCCACAAACATCCATTCTGGAGTTTCTAAGTTGCATTCTTTTTTCTTAACAAGGAAAGAATGGTATACTTTCTTGACTGTGTACTTAACATTATTGACCACCTTACTCATTAAATTTATTGTTTGTTATCCTTTCTATATTTCTTCATGAAAATATTTTTCTTGGTATTAACTGACTTCCCATACAAATTACAACTGCTTTCATTTTGGACCTGCTGCAAAATTTTCATCCTGTGATTTCCTTCCATTGAACTCCTGAATTAGTTCTATCAATTTTTTTAATAGCCCAAGTCTTCTCTTTCCTGGTTTTATTCTTCATTTGCCAAAGTTCATCCTCAGTAAATGTCCCCCAGATGAGTATGGGACAGGTTTTTGAGGCTTTGCATATCTGAATTCTTTCTTTGGTCTTTTTTGTTTACTTGGTAGTTAGCTTGGTATTGGCATGGATTCAAAGCAATCTCCCTAGAACTTTGAAATCATTGTATAATTATATTTTATCATCCAGTAATATTGATAACAAGCTTGATGTCTGATTCTTATTTACTTATAGATACTCACCCCTAACTTCTCAACTCACCCAGGATTAAGGAAGAATTTAAGACATCCTCCTAGCATTGCATAAAGATGTATTTAGTAAAAAAAAAAAAAAAAAATGTATTTAGTGAGAGTCCTTTTTATTGTATTGTGGATTTTTAGTGAAACTCTGGCTCTAAAGCTCTATATCTCTTAGCTCTAAACATTTTTCTTCTGTTGCTTTTGAAGAAAATGTCCTGTGCCTATTTTCATGTGCTCCTACTAGTCAGGTTTTGTATTTAACAGTTCTATACTCGACATATAATCTTTCTTATTGTAGTTTTGTGTCTGTTAGCTATATGCTGAGAGATTGACTTTAACAATTCTATTTCATTTTCTAAATAGCTTTTTTGAGGCATTTATACCTGAATTTGTGTCATTTATAACAGACAAAAACTGCACATATTTAAATTGTATAATTTGATGAGTTTTGATATATATGAAACTATCATCACAATCAACATCACAACCAAAATTTTACTTGTGACACTTTGTAGTATCTCCATCCCACTCTAGACACCGATTCCTGTTCAAGCAGCAAGTAATGTGCTTTAAACAATCAATGCAAACTAGAGATTAGTTTATATTTTCTAAAATTTTATACAAATGAAATAGATTGCACTCCTTTCCTCTAACTTCTTTTACATGGCATAATTACTTTGAAGTTCATTCATGTTGTTTTATGTATCAATACTTCACCACTTTTTATTGTTGGGTTGTATTCCATTGTTATGGATATCCACAGTTTATCTATCCATTCACCCCTGACAGACATTTGGATTGTGTCCTCTTTTTGGCTCTTGTATATTAAGCTGCTATGAACATCCAGTTTTTGCACAGAAATATGCTTTCATTTTTCCCGGGTAAGTACCTAAGAACAAAATAGCAGGACGGTGGTATATGTTTAACTTTTAATGAAACTGCCAAACTGGTTTTCCAAAGTGGGTTTGGTGGTATTTCTTTTTGGTTTTAATTTGCATTTCCTTATTGGCTAATGATATTGAGCACCTTTCCATGTGTTTCTTTGCCATCTGTTTCTCCTCATTAAAAAAAGGTCTGTTTAAATCTTCTGTCCATTTTTAATTGGTTTTGTTTTTTAAATCATGTTTTCAGAGTTCTTTACATAGTTATACATTCCAGGTACAAATTCTTTATCAGATACATGCTTTATAACTTTTTTCTTCCTGCCCATGGTTTACCTTTTCATTCTCTTAATAGTTTTTTGGAAAGCCTAAGTTTTGGGACTCCTGGGTGGCTCAGTAGTTGAGCGTCTGCCTTCTGCTCAGGTCATGGACCCAAGGTTCTGGGATCGAATGCCACGTCCAGCTCCCCACAGGGAGCCTGCTTCTCCCTCTGCCTATATCTCTGCCTCTTTCTGTGTTTCTCATGAATAAATAAATAAATAAAATCTTTTTAAAAAATTAAACCTTTAAAAAAAAGAAAGTGTAAGCTTTAAGGTTTATTTTTTATTTTTATTTTTTTAATTGGAGTTCAATTTGCCAACATATAGCATATCACCCAGTGCTCATCCCGTCAAGTGCCCCCCTCAGTGCCCGTCACCCAGTCACCCCAACCCCCCACCCACCTCCCTTTCCACTACCTCTTGTTCATTTCCCAGAGTTAGGAGTCTCTCATGTTTGATGAGATCTAATTTATCTAACTTTTTTTCTTTTCTAGGTTATGTATTTGGTATTTCTAAGAAATCTTTGATCTTACGTCACTAATATTTTCTTTTCTATTTCTTTTCTTCTAGAAGTTTTATATTTTTAAATATTACAATTAGACTTACAATATATTTTGAGTTAACTTTTGCATATGTTGTAAAATGTAAATGGAAGTTCATTTTCTCCTTCTGCATGTATCCTGCTGTTTTAGCACTATTTGTTAAAAAGACTATCCTTTCCCCCATTGAATCACTCTTGAATCCTTGTTGAAAATCAATTGTCCATATGTATGTGACTCCGTATCTGGACTACCTATTCTGTTCTATTACTCTGCTTAGCTATGTTAAGGTCAATACCACACTCTTTTGACCACTGTAGTTTTATAAGTCTCAAAATTAAATAGTGTTAGTTTACCAAATCTTTTTCAAAGTCATTTTGGCTACGTTAGGACATTTCCATATAAATTTTAGAATCAGCTTGTCTGTGTGTGTGTGTATGTATTACACACAAATTCTGAGAATTTGATAGAAACTGCATTGACTCTACATACCAGTGTGTGGAGAATTAGCATCCTTATCATGCTTCTCAAGATTTCTCAACCTCACACACTGACTTTTTGGACCACATAACTGTTTGTGGTTGAGAACTGTTCTGTGCATTGTAGGATGTTAGCAGCATCCCTGGCCTTTACTTACTAGATTCCAGTAGCACAACCTGCTTCCTCAGTTTGGCAACCATGCATTTTTCCAAACACTGCTAAATGTCCCCAGGAGTGGAAAATTGGTTGAGAATCACTGCTTTAATTCTCTAATTTCTTTCAGCTATAGTTTCTTTTTATTTTAAATATAGGGACTCTGTACATCTTTTGTGAGGCTTGTTCCTATTATTTCATATTTTTGGATGTTATTATAAATGGTACCCTTTTATTTCAATGTCTGATTGTTGCTAGTAAGTGGAAATGCAATTGATTTTTGTATATTGGTCTTTGTCTTAGTTCGAGCTCCTTTTTTTCTTTAACACTGTATGAGAATAGTAAAGGTTTACTTGGATCCCCAAAGTGTTTATTTAACACTAATTTTTTGTTTTTATTTTTTGCAGTCTTTTTTTGTTTCATGCCAGTGAGTTTCTTTCTAAGACTGGTTGCCTCTTGTAAGGTATTTTGTGAGATAGGTTCTCTCAGGGTTTATCTTTATCACAGATCCCATGTGGTTCTCTTTCACAATTAGGTTTTTCATATATATATATATATATATATATATATATATATATATATATAAAGACTAAATTAGAGGCCTGAGTATGTTTCTGGGATGTTAGCAGAAATGTTTTATTTTAGGATGAGCAAACAGATAGCTGTCCTAAATGCTAGGAACCCCCAATGCCAGAACAAAAAGGGCCTCTCTTTTTTGGGCTACTTATCCCCCCTTCAGGAGGCTAGTTCTTCATTATTTTTTAATGCCTTCATTAAAGATGTTTGTGAAGACTTTTTCTTATTGCTTGTTTCTTTTATTTTGGTGATAAGATTCACAGTACATGGGGTTAGAGAGAAGAGGATAGAGCAGCAGTGAGTATGGAGTTCCATTGGGACTGGTTGTTCCAAATGGAGATTTCCAATAACCCTTCACATTTTGGGGCATCTCTTTTCATACGGCTAATATCATTTGTGTTCACTGTATAGCCAGTAAAATCTATTACTTTCTGACCTTCAGAAGAAAAAAATTTAGACCCTTGCTTTACATGTTTTAGATGAATGAGAAGTCAATGGTTTGAAACCTAGTTTTTTAGTTAAAATCACATTCTGGTCTTAGGTCCCAAAAGGCTTTTCTCTTAAAAATATTATTCTTATCTTCACCATCATGGATTGAACAAGTAAAATTTTCCAGTATACTACATCAAGTTACCAAAGGATTTATTTTTCCATCAAACCTGTTTCTGGTCATAGCCTTAGCCACCAACTTCATTTATGACACATTAGCTCATTATTTTTTTAATCTTTTAGAAGATAAGTTTAAGAGTAAAACTTAGAATAAAAATTCATATTTTATATTTTTAAATAAAACAAGTAAAAACTTATTTAAGAATAAGTTTTCTTCAGAAGTGAAATGATCTTATTAAGCTAGATGAGGATAAATATTTGCTGGACTTGCACAATGATAATTCCCTACTCTCAAAAGGATAAGCCTCTCAATGGAAGGAAAAGAAAATTATCTCTGTAGGATATGTTATGTTGGGTTTTATATAAGCTTTATGTATATTATCTTCATAGAAAGATAATATTATTTTTTAAATAATAAATCTGAGCTAGAGGGAAACAAATTTCAGAGCCTTGAGTCTTTGATAGACAATGTCCTGTTTCCATGCCCCATCTATTAAAAACAAAAATGATTATTTATGGACATTTATCACAAGACATCAACTTTTACTGTAAGTATGGCTCTGGGTATTATTATAAATAATTTAAAGCTACCTCTAATAGTGAAAGAGTTTGAATACAGAAAAATCAATGACACCCAAAGCTAGTTCTTTGATAAGATTGACAAAATTGACAAAATTTTAGGCAAATTTACCAAGAAAAAGAGAGAGAGAGACCAGTCAAATAATTAGAATCAGAAATTAAATAGAGGACACTACTACCAACCTTATAGAAATGAAAAGAATTATAAAGGAAAACTATGAACAATTGAATGCCAACAAATTAGATAACCTAGGTAAAATGGATACATTTTTATAAAAACAGAAACTACCAAGCCTATTCAAGAAGGAATATATATCCTGAAAAAAGCTATAGCAAATGAAGTGATTGACAGTAATTTTAAAAATTACCCAAAAAATTCCAAACCCAAATGACTTCATTGTTAAATTCTATCAGACATTTAAAGAAATAATACCAAATCTTCAAAAGCTCTTCCAAAAAGTAGAAAAGAACAATTCCCACAGTATTTTGTAATTACATTATTACCCTTCTATCAAAACCAGGCAAAGATATCACAAGAAAAGAATACTATAGACCAATGTCTTTTATGAATATAGATGTAAAAAGCCTCAACAAAATTCCAATGAACTAAACCCAGAAACATACAAAAAGAATTATACATCATGACCAAGTGGAATGTATCCCCAAAATCCAAGGTTGGCCTAGCATCCAAAAATAAATTAATTCAGTACATCATATCAATAGAATGAAAACTAAAAATAACATGATCCCTTCCATACATGTAGAAAAAGCATTTGACAAAATCTAACAAGCATTCATGACAAAAATTAACAAAAAAAAAAAAAAAAAACAAAAACAAAAAACTGGAAATAGAAGGAATCTGCCTCAACCTGATACAGGCATCTACCAAAAATCCACATGGTGGAAAAAGAGCAGATATTTAACTATTGAAATCAAGAATAAAATTAGAATAGCTTTTCTTGTCAGCTTTATTCACAATTGTATGAAGATTTAGCCAGGACAAATAGACAAGAGAAAGAAATAAAAGGCAACCAGATTGGAAATGAGGAAGTAAAGCTAATTCTATTTGTTGATGACAAATATATAGAAAGAATTCTAAGGAATTTACTAAAAACCTGTTGTAAATAATAAATAAGTTTAGCAAAGTTACAGGATACAAGATCAAAACACAAAAATTAGTAACATTGTTATATATGGGCAATGGACAATCCAAACATGAAACTAAAAGAATTCATTTCACAAGAGCATCATAAAGAATAAAATAGTTAAGAATAAAAGAAAGAATAAATTTAACAAGAATTGTAAAAGTATACTCAGAAACTATAAAACATTGTTGCAGAAAACTAAAGAAGTTCTAAATAAATGGGAAAACATCTCACATTTATGGAGTGGAAGACTTAACATTGTTAAGATGGCAATACTCCTCAACCTAATCAATAAATTCAACCAATCTCTATCAGAATCCTAGATGACTATAGAAATGGGTGAGATTACTCAAAAACTCATGTGAGATTGCAAAAGACCCAGAATGGCCAAAGAATCCTGAAAAAGAAGAAGAAATTATTACTCACCCTTCTTGATTTCAAGATTTACTACAAAACCATGGCAATCAAAATAGTGCAGTATTAGCACAAGAATATGCATCTAGATCCATGAAATATAATTGAGAATCTAGAGATAAATGTACACATCAATAGTCAACTGATTTGACAAGGGTATCAAGAAAATTCAATGGAGAAAGAACGGTCTTTTCAAAAAATGGTGCAGGAACAATTGGATAGTTAATGCAAAAGACTGAAGTTGTACCCTTACTTCACATCATATACCAAAATTAACTCAAAATGATCAAGGATCTAAATGTAAGAGCTAAATCTGTAAAATTCTTAGAAGAAAACATAGAGATAAATCATCATGACCCTGGATTTGGCAAAATATTCTTATATTTGACATTAAAAACACAAGTTACAGAAGAAAAAATAGATAAATTGTATATTAAATTTAAATATTTTTGTGCATGAAAGAATATCATTAAGAAAGTGAACAGACAACCCACAAAATGCAAGAAAATAATTGCAAGTTATGCAACTAAAAGGACTTATATCTTAAATATGTTAATGACAAAAAAACAACTCAATTAAAAAATAAAGAGTCCAAAAAGGCAGTTCTCCAAGGAAAAAATACAAATAGCTAATAAGCACATTAATCACCAGGAAATGAAAACCAAAATAACTATGAAATACCACTTCACACCTAGGATGACTAGGATCAAAAAGTCAAATAATAAGTGTTGGCAAGAATATGGAGAATTTGGAAATTGCCTCATATACTACTGGTGAGAATGTAAAATGGTACAACCATTTTGGAAAACACTCCAAGCTGACAGTTCCTCAAATAAATACAGAGTTATAGTTTGATACAGCAATTCCACTCTAGGTATATGCTCAAGAGAAATGAAAACATGATGTTTATAGCAGCACTATTTATATTTATAACAGTTATACACAATATCCAATAGGTAGAAATAACTCAAATTCCAACAATGGATGAATGGATAAACAAAATGTAGAATATCCAGACAATGGAATATTATTTGACCATAAAAGGAATGAAGTACTGATAAGTGCTACTACTCGGATGAACCTTGAAAACATTATGGTAAGGCAAAGAAGCCAGTCACAAAAGACCACTTACTCAATCATTCTGTTCATATGAAAGTCTAGAATAAGGATATCTATATAGACAGAAAATTGATTATTTGTTTCTCAGGGCTGGGAAGAGGTGGGGTGGGTGCATAGCAAGGTAATAGCTAAAATGTATGGGATTTCATTTTGAGGTAATGAAAATATTATTAATTTGATTGGTGATGGTTGCACATATCTGTGAATATACTCAAAACCATTGACTTGTTCACTTTAAATGAGTTACATGTTCTGTTAATTATATCTCGGTAAAGCTCTTAAAAATTGAGTTTGGGGGCAGCCCTGGTGGCCCAGGGTTTAGCACCTGCCTTCGGCCCAGGGTGTGATCCTGAAGACCCGGAATCAAGTCCCATGTTGGTGGGCTCCCTGCACGGAGCCTGCTTCTCCCTCTGCCTGTCTGTCTGTCTGTCTGTCCGTCTCTCTCTCTCTCTCTGTCATGAATAAATAAATAAATTTTAAAAAAAATTGAGTTTGGTTGGTAACAAAACAAAGTAATATAATAGCGGTATGCGTAAGATACCTTTAATTTTTATCACATTCAAAAGACCCGGAAGTAGCCATTTGAGAGTATGTATGGCAGTCAAAAGTTTGAGACCAAGGCTCCTTCTATTGTATTGTTACCAAAGTTATCTAATGGTCTACTGCCTACTGGGCTGGCAGCTATAACATCTGACTTTTAAACAACAGGAAGGTGAAAAGGGAAACAAAATTCAAGTCTCTCCTCCTTTAATGACACATCTCACAATTGTACATACCACAGTTGCCATAAGCTAGTCACATAGCTGTTCCTATATAAAAGAACAAACAGTGTAGGTTTTATTCCAGCACCACTATTATTATCAAATGAGAGGAGAGGGCAGCCCGGGTGGCTCAGCGGTTTAGTGCCACCTTTGGCCTGGGGCCTGATCCTGGAGACCCGGAATCGAGTCCCACCTTGGGCAACCTGTGTGGAGCCTGCTTCTCCCTCCGCCTGTGTCTCCGCCTCTCTCTCTCAAATAAATAAAGAAATCTTAAAAAAAAAAAAAAAAAAAAAGGAAGGAGAACAGTTGTAAGTGAATATCGGCCATCTCTGGCATGTTAGCAAAATAAATCATTGATAAGGATAGCCATAGAAAATGTAATGGTCTTGGGGTGCCTGGGTGGTTCAGTCGGTTGAGCAACCAACTCGATTTCAGCTCAGGTCATGATCTCAGGGTCATGAGATCCAGCCCCATGTCAGGCTCCATGCTTAGTGTGGAGCCTGCTTGAGATTCTCTCTCTCTCTTTCTCTCTCTCTTTCTCTCTCTCTTTTCCCCTGCCCCAAAAAACATGCTCTATCTCTTTCTAAAAATAAATAAATACAATCTTTTAAGAAAAATGTAATACTCTTACTAAAATATAAAATGACTTTCTTACTGAGATAGGAGGTGAGGAAGGAGGAGGAGAGAATATTTAATTAAAAATATAAAAATAAAAAAACTTTGGGATGCCTGGGTGCCTCAGTCAGTTAACTGTCTGCCTTTGGCTCAGGTCATGATCCCAGGGTCCTGGGATTTAGCCCCACTTTGGGCTTATAAATAAATAAAATCTTTAAAAATGATTAAATTTTATATCAGAAATTCTGAATGTCACATATTCATTATAATCAACTTTCAAAATAAAGATTTTTATAAACTACAGAGAAAGAATCATAAGCTTCAGGAAAACAATGGGTTTCAAGGTAGCTCTGAAGTAATAGGAAAGTAGATGAAGTTTTGTCTCTCCCCAGAAGACAAGGCAAATAAAGTGCTGGAATACAAGCTTAAAAAAAAAAAAAAGGAAGTAAAAGTTCATTTAGATCAATTAAAAGTTGATGAAACATCTATTCCTTTTGTACTCTGTCTCTGCTGTCATAAAATAGAAACATATACTAAGGATAGCATTTCATAAGTGATGACGTTTGGGAATAAAATCTCTTTATTTCATTATTATTCTTGAAAGCCAAAATAAAGCATGTAATTGGTTTGTCAGAAAGGTGGTTTAATCTACAGTCCTTATGTTTGCTTGATTTTGAACATTAACACAGTGAGAGTGTCAAAAATTCAGCAGTCATAGGTGTTTACTTTAGCTTGAATTCATAGGTCACATTGCAGGGTTGATATTGACATCACTTTGTCAACTAATGTAAATAACCCATGAGGCATAATTTAATATCCAGGAAAGGTATTGATATTTAAGTGCAGTATCATTTTTAGTTGCATACTAGACTAAGTAAAACAATAATTTATATCTTCATACATATGTTTTAAAATAAATATCATAATGAAAATAATCATAAACATTATAAATGATGGCTTCTGGTAATAAAATTCTCAAAAATAGAAAGAACTCTTTAATAAAATGTATTTGCAAATGTATGGGAAAATAAATAATGCACAGATATTAAAAGAAAGAACCAGTTTCCCTAGCATTTCTTTAACTCTAGAAAGATGTCACAAGAATTATGTCAGGCCTTTGATGAACACACACAAAAAAAATCCCTGGACTCAGTATCATTTTCTAGCTATGTTACCTTGGAGAAGTTAATTAGCCCATCTGAGCTTCATTTGTCTCTGGTACAGAACTGTAATAATCCCCATCTTGTAATGAGAGGTCATTGAAGTGCTTGCAATATAATAGATACTACCTTTCCCCACTCCAGGCTCCCTCTTTGCTCTTTTATGAAAATGCACCGAGATCATCCATAGAATATAAGGGACAAGAAAGTGGAAAAATCAGACAGCCCAGTCATGTAGGTCACAGACATTTATTTTTCCTTTAATTGGTTCCCAAATTGGTATTTGGTCTACAATTCGGTTGAGGACAACAGTTGATGGGAGATGCAGTGACTGAAGAGGGCTCTCAACTGACATTGGTCCTAGAGTGTCAGCTCCACCTAACACAGGATATTTGTATTTCATAGCTTTTTGTTCTGGGTACAGACAGGTCTCCTAATGGGGTCCAGGAAGTAGAGGAAACCAGATTTCCTTCCTTTACCGCCTGTTGGTTGGGTTAGCTTCTTCAGGGCCTTTCTAGCCTTTCTTTTCTCTACATGGTGCTAACTACTGCTATGGGGCTAATAAGCACATTCAGATGGATGACTAATAATTTCTCTGCCATCAGCTCTTACTTATCACAGCCAGATTATTTGAATTTCAAATTATCTCCAGAAAGCCTCCCTTTTGAATATTTATTGACATTTCAACAACTCTTCTTAATTAAGTACTTTATTGGAATGAACAAGATCTTTGTTTACTCTAGTCCAACAGAAGCATGAAGAGTCAAAACAATACCATTACCGCTCTGTGGAAGACATAGAGAAGAGCTTTGCCAAAAAATTTTGTTCTGCTTTAGGATGATTATTCATTTGTCCAACTGGCAATGAGCGATGTGTAGGATGCACTCACTGCTGGATTCTAGGCACATGTAAATGAAAAAATACACTTGCTGACCTTAGGAATCTGAGAATCTCCTGGGAAAACAGACGTGAAAACACTGATAATGGAGAAAGAAATGTATCTTATGGAAGGCACAGTGAGGAATGGGAGGAGATGTCTAAATCAGCCTTACAGAATCAAAGATGGGTTAGAGGAAATAGTAGTGGAGCTCAGCCAAGTTTGAGTGGCTGTGAAACTGGAAGAATGCCATGTGTAATGGCATTGCAATGTGACAGAAGAAAGATCAGTCCTTTGTTGCAAATGTAAGTTTTCTGAGTGGTGATGTAATCCTTCTCCAATAGAGGATGGGTTACAGAAGCCGTATGCCTACGGTGGTTTCACTCTTTAATATAACATTGAATCTTTAGAATATTAGAGGCTCCTGCCTTCATACTTTGATGTTAAATAAATCAAAAAAATTTCATTTTATTCATATTTTATTATTTCAGGCATTTCATTCTCTTAAGGACAGGTTTACTGCATTCACTGTTGTAACCCATTAACCTCCATTTGAATTGTTATGATGTGCAATTCTTATTCCAGGAATTGGAATTGTCATATGAGCAATCATGAAAATAGAGGCCCCATGTATTGAATAAAGGGCTGCATGTATTGAGTTTTTACATAAGTCATCTCATTAAACAATATACACTAATAATTAATTTTAGTTATGGTTATTTTCAAATCTCTATAAATGCTATTGCCAGAAGAAGAAAAATTTAAAAATTTGATTGCTTTTCTTTATACAAACTTTAGTTTCTGGAGCAACAAAAAAAAGATTTCCTTTTAATCAAATCAATAATTCTATTTAGGTTTTGTATGATCTGTAAATATACATTAATAAAAAATTATTTCCTTAGCATTCATTGACCATTATACTATGTACTTTTTAAATTTATTTCATGTTTTCAGTAATTAATCAATAAAATTTTCATTTTTTCTAATGATTAGTGAAAATGATTGAAGAATAAATAAATGTATATGTATAAAAGTCATTTCACGAGTCATAGAGATATAGTCTAGATATAGTTCTGGAAGTCAGAGGGAACAGCTTTGAGTGATAAGAATTTAAAGTCTATCTTTTCTTGCACCTACCCAGGGCAAGTCACTTTTTTAAAGCTGATATGAGGGGTTCATGGGTATCTCAGTTGGTCAAGCATCCGACTCTTGATTTTGGCTGTCATGATCTGAGGGTTGTGGGATCAAGCCTTTGATGAGCTCCACATAGGGCTCAGGATAGAGTCTGCTTGTCTCTCTCCCTCCTCCTCTCCCCCTCCTGCAGCTTGTGCTCTCTCAAATAAATAAATAAAATCTTAATTTTAAAAAAAAACTGATTTAAACAAAAGAATAAAATAAAGCAGCCCCCTCCCTACCCCGAGGAATGGAAGAGATGGCAGTGTGGACAGAGTTATATGGAGTCTATGAAGCAGAGGACATCATAACTTGCGTATGGATGTTTCCCTTTGACTTTTTCTGGTCTCCCTCCCATTCACTTCTCAAATGTGGGATTGTAAACAGAAAGAGGATAATCATGCATACCACCATGGCTTGGATACATAAAATGGTTCTCACTGATGTTGGCAACTGGACAATAGGTAAATTACTTAATGTATATACTCAGGAGAAGTATTAACATTGGAAACTTCGATGACAGAAATGAAATCTGTTAAGCTAGAAAACAAAGATCAAATGCTACTATCTGATTTTGCTGACAATAAATGGAGACAGATTTTTGCCCTGGCTTTAAATGTTTTAAATTTTGTTGTTTTGTAATTATAATGTGATACCTAGATTGTATTTTAATTTATCTTGCACATAATTATCTAGTGTAAATGCTTTCCTTCAAACAGAAATTCATCTGATCAGCTCTGTTAGCAAGAAAATACATTTGTGTCTGTTTATCAGTGAATATTAAGGAATAAGAATGCAATTTTTGAAACAATGATGCAGCTCTGTGAAAATCACAGCCCTTATTGTCTAGTTGCCTCAATTTCAGAATTAGTTAACATAAAAAGACGGGCCACAAAACAAATGGAACAAAATCCCATAACAAATTGGAGTTATTTTCCTTTATAGATATTCTTGATCTTATCTAAGGCTGAGTGTCCCTAGAAGCAGAGCTGATACAGGGATTCAGGTTCAACTGATTTATTGCTAGTGTTCTCAAATGAAGAGAAGTTTCAGCTCAGACTGGCTTCTGTCCCATCCCACGGGGAGTGATATGCAGGACCACACAGGGAAAGGGACTGGCTTTTGCACACATCAGTCACTGGGCCAGGTTTGGGTAAACATGGTTCCTCTTTGGAAGAGGGTAATTCTCCAGAGAATATATAAGTGTGAGAGGCAGTTGTTTCTTGTGTACACCACATAACCAGCCCTCTAGCAATGACTCAGAATCTACTTTCAGAAGCTAAAAGTGGGAAGCAAGTGGAATTCATGGAGAGATGTGCAGAGCAGCAGCTATAGTTGGCAGCTGTCTTCAAAGATGGTATCATGTCAGTATTGCTGTATTAGGTGCCCTTCCAGAAATGACCTCCAGTTGGCCCTGTGTCCTCTATAAATCACACTATTGACACTTGGGGAAATGGTGACCTTGTTGACTTGATGCTCTTGTAGATTTGCCTATACGCTGTCATTTTGGTGGCAGATCACCAACAGTGCCAGAAGCTTCTGATGGGGACTTCAAGCCTTCTAAGTTTTTATATGCCACAGATGAGAAAAAAATTAACATTGCTGAGCAAAAGGAGAATAATGAGAGAGAGAGAGAGAGAGAGAGAGAGAGAAAATCGTTTAACAAAAACCACAAAACCACAAAACTGACTCTCTGGATCCCCTGGGTCATAGAAAACTTGCCTTATTTGCTGGGCAAAGTCTCCCACCCCCCTGTGCTATGATACATCTTAATGCTTAAGTGTCTGAGGTAGGGAGGAGGCAGAGGTCTGTTGGCCCAAACTCCAGGTCTGGGAGGCCTGGGACAGTCTCCCTCCCCAGTCACCTTAGCCTGGAAGCCGCATCCTCACCAACTGGAGCTACTCTGCACTAATGTCCCAGAAAGCAGGCACTCACTCTACTCTTCCTGCCAACATTACCAGGAGAGGAACATTTCAATAGGACTTCACCAAAAATATGCTTTATAAACTTTACAAAATTTTAAACTAGTTAGCTTACACACCACAGCCCCTCTGCCCTTGGGAATGTGCATGCAGTTAAGTAATGCTTTCCATTAAGCCTTTCCTGGTGACTTACGAGGCCCAGCACTATGCTGCTTTCATGAAGCATAAATAGGAAAGCTGATTTGAATCCTGGGAGCCTCCTCAGTATAGCAAATGAGTTTCCTAGGTTTTGGGGACTATTGGAAAGGAGGACATTTCTGGGCACTGTGCAGATTGGAGGAATGAGAATGAAATGAGGGAGTCCAGTTAGAAAGTTATTGCAATGGAGCCCTGGAGATCCTTATGGAATACAGTAGTGGCTGTAGGCAGGAGCAGCCAGACAGACATCTTTCACTGATGTGGACCTCTTTTCCAATGGATTTGGGTTCATTCCTCCCTGTATCATGCGAGAAGTGCCAACAAGAAGCTCCTCTAATTCTTTGATTAGCCACCTTTCATCCAGGGAAGAGTGGAGGTATGTGTCCCATCATTCTGAGAACAGCAGGCATTAAATAAAGGTCAGCATCCTAGGTAATGTAGCATTTAACATCTCCATGGGATAAATAAGCCTTGGGGGAAAAAAAAGTGAGCAGCCTAAGGAGATCCTCTCCTGTTTCCCAGCAAAAGAAGAGGAAAGGGATAACTTTACAAAGGTGATAATATGGGTCCTGACCCAGGCAGTCTCAATCCTTTCCTGCCAATCCCCAACAGTGAGAGAAGAGCCAAAAAGCAAAATAGAGATATGCTGCCTCTTCAGGACCTTTGTCCTTGCCTTCCACTTTCCATTGCTTTATAAGGTGAAGGTAGGATCCCAGAGCGAGATTTGAATGACTGCTTCCCAGTAGCCCCAACTTTATTCTCATCTGCCAATATGACAGAGAACCACTCTGCATCTTAACTGCAATTCTGATTCAGTTGCAAAGATGTCAAAAAACAATTTAAAAATAACCATTGGAGATTCTTCCATAAGTTGGATGCTTTGCCCAGTACTTTCATATGCATTTGTATTGTTTGTTTTCTCTAACCCTTAAGACAATTATAGAAAAATAGCATTACTAGAACTATTTGACAAATGGAAAACCTGCTGCCATGCCAAAGTTACATAATAGATTGAACAGCTGAGACAACTTCTGGTCAAAATTGAGTTAGATAGTGCTAGAAAGATGAAAAGAGACTAATTTGCTAATTAATGTTTGTTCACATGTAGTTAGAAATTCCAAGATTATGGGAGCAGAGAAGAGAACGATATTAAGCCCATCTAAAGGAAAAAGGAAGAATTCTTTTGTATTTCTTTATGTATTACTAATACTTTTTTGTATTTCTTTATGTATTACTAATACTGAGGGAAAAAATTCTGTTATCTGATGTTTAATGTCTGATGGGTAACCCTACCTCATAGTTAAAGGAGTATTGTGTGAATGTTCATAACAGCAGTCAGTTCACAATTGGCAGTGCCCTCACCTTGCAGCAATGATTTGAGGGAAAAAAAATATATATAAAACATTCAGGATTCAACACTTTATGTGTCTGTCCATCAGTTCTCCCTGCCTCTGATTCTCAAGGAGTGAGGCCAGGTGGTTCAGGAGCTTACTGCACATGCAGTGGGCCTGTGTCGCAGCTGAGCAACCTTAAGCTCAGAAAGCCTTGACCTTATAAGGAGTCCCAAGGAGATCTACTTCATTTTACTTATCTGTTCAAAAGAAAAAATATGCCTCTGTCCTGAGGGAAATGCTATCTCTGTCTTCCATGGATATTACAAGACCTGTAGAAGCACCATGGAAACTTGCCTCCAACAGGCATTAGCTGGCAGTTGTTGGACATACAATCTCCAGGCTCCTCCCATTCCAGGACCAACAGAATGGGATCTCTGGGGAGAATTTAACAAGCCCTCAGGTGATTCTGTGAGGAGCATGATTGTCCACCAGCAATCCTTTGTTTCTGATTAAGAGCAGCTGTGTAGGTAAGCCGTGAAGGGCTTTCAGGCCAAGGAACTGGATCAGGTGTCTGCAAATTGGAGCCATCCTCCAGTTGACCCACATGCAGTGGATTGCAAAGCCCTTTTCCTCACCACATAGTCCTTGAGATAACTTTATAACAGTGATCTCATTGATGTGCAATCTCTCTTTTTCTTTTAATTTCACACAATTATAACATTGAAAACGCAGATGACAGTTTTGACATTCACAAAAATGTAGTTTTAATTAGCATGTTGATTACTTGATCTAAAAAGCCAGATGCCTAAATATTATGAAAGGTCACACAGAAGAAATCTTTAGTTTTCATCTTTTAATATTCTAATTTTAACGAATTAGAAGTGATTTTTATTTAGTTGCATTAGAAGGTGATTTTATTTAGCACCCCACCCTCCATTTTTAAATTATCGATTAATTATAAAAATTCAAAACTCATAGAAGGAAGGAAAAAATAAAATTACCCAGTCCCGGGCAGCCCAGGTGGCTCAGCAGTTTAATGCCACCTTCTGGAGACCTGGGATCCAGTCCCATGTGGGGCTCCCTGCATGGAGCCTGCCTCGCCCTTGGCCTGTATCTCTGACCTCTCTGTCTCTCATGAATAAATAAATAAAATATTTTTTTTAAAAGACAAAACTCCTGTAAAAAAAAAAAAAAAAAAAAAAAGGTTACCCAGTCCCTATCAGTTGTCTTTCCTTTGTCTTTCCTAGTAACAAACATTTATAATAAAAGCTCAGTGAATAGAAAATACCAATATAAGGAACAACTTTTGCTTGATACAGATGACTGAAAAAGACAAACTTGAATAAAGTTTCCTTTAGAAAATGCTTTTAACAAAACTATTATTCTATGGGATCCTTGGGTGGCTCAGTGGTTTAGAGCCTGCCTTTGGCCCAGGGCGTGATCCTGGAGTCCTGGGATGGAGTCCTGCATCAGGCTCACTGCATGGAGCCTACTTCTCCCTCTACCTGTGTCTTTGCCTCTCTCTCTCTGTCTCTGTGTCTCTCATAAATAAATAAAATAAAATAAAATAAAAAATCCTATCATTCTATCTCTAGTTTTTCCTCAATATTTCATAGATGTCAGGTGAGGTTTTTTAACTAAGGAAGAGCATCCTGGCCAATTAGGTGAACTTTCCACAATCTAACTTAAAATTAAAATACTATCAACACTCCCTATACTTCTAATTAATTAGTTTGGCAATAGAATTAAATTAGATGGGCACATATACTTGAGTAAATCCAATCTAAGCTATACCCAAACTGAATTCACTAAACATTTCCTTCAGTCCTTATCTCTATCTTACTAGAAAAAAAGTGATAAAATTAATGGGGCAATTAATGTGAAAACTAAGATTCAACTTAAATTCATACTGGAATAATTTCTAATTTTGTTGTGTCAAGTGACCCCGGTTGTATGTTAATTATGTAATATTCCATCTCTTTGAATACTAAGGGTTTGGGTATCCTGTAAACTTCTCTATTTGCCTATAGCTTGCAGTGCTTCAGTAGCAATTTATCTTCCTTTCAGATTCATCTTGAATTAACAAGTAAAATGTTAAGTTTCTGTGATTGGATCTTATTTCCTCAACATAATATAAGAACACCCAATTGAAAAGAAATTTGGGGGTACCTGGGTAGCCCAGGCAATTAAGCATCTGACTCTTGATTTTGGCTCAGGTCATGACCTCAGGGTTGTGGGATCGAGTCCCCCACTTGGCTCCAAGCTGGGTGTGGAATCTGCCTAAGATTCTGTCTCTCCTCTTTCCTCTTCCTCTCCCTCTCTTTCTCTATTAAAGTTTAAAAAATAAATAAAATTAAAAAAAAAAAACAACAAAAAGTTTCCTTGAAAATATTTTATTTACTTTTTATTTTTTAGATTTTATTTATTTATTTGAGAAAGAGAGAGAGAGCCGGCAAGCATGAACAAGGGGAGAGGCAGAGAGACAGAGAAAGGGAGAAGCAGATTCTCTGCTGAATAGGGATCCTGATGTGGGGCTAGATCCCAGGACCCCAGGATCATGACCTTAGCTGAAGGCAGATGCTTAACTGAATGAGCCACCCAGGCGTCCCAAAACTTGGATTTTGGACATTTAATGAATTATTACAGCATGCGTAATGAAAATAATCAGATTTTTAACCAGTGGTTTATTTATTAGATTCCACATATAAGTGAAATCATACACCGTTTCTCTTTCTCCATGTTATTTCACGTAGCATAATATCCATTAGGTCCTTACACGTTGTTGCAAATGGCAGCTAGCAGGGGAGGGGGGCAGCAAAATGGGTGAAGGACAAAGGAGGGTCCAGGCTTCCACTTATGGAATGAATAAATCACAGGACTAAAAGGTACAGCAGAGGGGAAATGGCCAATGTTATTGTAATAGTGTTGTATGGTGACAGATGGTAGCTACACTTGCAGTGAGCATGGCATTACCTATGGAGTTGTTGATTCACTGTGCAGTACACCTGAAACTAGCATAACATTGTGTGTTGACTGTACTGCAATAAGAAAAAAGCATAATTTTAAGTTGATTATTAATGACAGCTAGACCCACCTGCCTTGGTATTCCCACCTGCTCTGACAAAGCAAAACTACTTGGTGTTATTTGTTCAGTGTCCTGCAGTGGCATAGGCAGGGACTGAACCATAACTTTTCATTTCCTGTTGTTATATAATTTGTCAGCATACAGTTGTTTATAGTATTCTTTTATACTCTCTTATATTTCTGTGAGGTCAGTGATGTCTTCTATCAATTCAAACCTACCGCTGATCCCCTAGCAAAATTTTCATTTGTTATACTTTTTAATTCCATAAATTACATTTGATTATCTTTATAACTTCCATCTGTTTATTGGAATAATGTATTTGTTCAATTATCGTAATCATACATTTATATAATTCTATGAACATAGTTTTCTTTAGTTTCCTTGAATATTCAATAATAGTTGTTTTTAAATCTTCATCTGCTAGGTCCAACATCCTGGTCCCTCAGAGGCAGATTCTGTTTTATCTCTTAGGAATGGCTCAGACTTTCTTATTGATTTTCCTATTTCATAACAATTTGTCATTAAAAACTGGAAATTGTAGCAACTCTGGATAATGACACATACCCTCTCCTTTCTGAGATTTCTAGTTTGGGGTCATTTAATAGCATGTTTGGTCACTTTGTGTAGTGGTTTTCTTGGACCAAATCTGTGAAGGCCATCTTGCCCACAGCATGCAGCCTCTAGTGTCTTTACTAAGAACTTCCCCTTATTTTTATCTTGCAGGTGGGCTTTCTAGGGGTCACATCCTGGTTCTGCATTAGCTACTTTTTGGTCAAAGGTTGTACTTAAGCCCTTTTACCCAGTTATATTTTCACCTTTTACTAGTGGTCACATGTGTTGCTTTTCCTATTTGAGGAATGTAGAACTTTTTGTGCTCCCTTCCCCTCACATTCCTCTAGAGACTAGTACTTTTAAGGTTAACTCTCCAGGTGCTTCTGAAAGGTCTCAGCCTTGGGCATGTGCACAATCTTCCTGATCACCAGGGATGAGTGTGTGTTTTTTTAAAGCTTTTATTTAAATTCTAGTTGGCTAGCATACAATGCAATATTCTTTCAGGTATGCAATATAGTGATTCAACATTTCCGTACATCCCCTGGTGTTCACCATAACAAGTGCATCACCTATTTAAGCCTTAATCCCCAACACTTATTTAACACCTTCCCAGCTCCCTTCTGCAACCATCAGTTTTTTCAGGGATGAGTGGGGTTTTATTTTTAAGCCTGGCTTCCTATGAGCTGCCCCGGTTTCACGTGGCTTATTTTTCTACCAATGTTTACCACCAATTGTTTTTAAGCCTCCTAAAAATCAATGGCCTTTACTGATAGACATATGGGTGGCTTGGGGAATTTTTTCTACCGTGAACCACATCCTGCTTTTGATTTTCCTGAGTGTGTGCAGCCCAGGGCATGTGCACATTCCATAATCTCTCATGAGGGTGACCCAAGAGAGCTCCTCCTGGCTATCTCTTTCTTTAGTCCTTCTGTTAAACCTCAAACTCTGGTTTCCAACAGGGGTTTTTGGATGTCCTTAAAGTGTTCTCTTTTCCCCTCTTGCATGCTGGTCAAATCCATTTTGGATTTATCAGAAGACTAATTAGACAACATCGAGCCTGATTCCCAGTGCTTAGCAAGTTTTCTGTTGATATAGCTATCCTATGCTATGGTGAAGGAAACACAGAGCATTGTTACTAGCCTTCTTCTCACCTTCACTCTACCTAGAAAATCATATATGTAAAGTTTATATTCTCTAGACTATCATGCACCATGAAGGTAAAGAAGATGAAAAAACTAATGGAAGTTTTTATTACATGGTAATGATCCTGAGCCCATCAGGAGGGTTAGCATGACATTTGAAATGGATCAAACTGGTAAAAACTGGGCAGCCCCGGTGGCCCAGTGGTTTGGCACCGCATTCAGCCCAGGGCCTGATTCCAGAGACCCGGGATCAAGTCCCACGTCAGGCTCCCTGCATGGAGCCTGCTTCTTCCTCTGCCTGTGTCTCTGCCTCTCTCTCTCTCTCTCTCTCTCTGTCATGAATAAATAAATAAAATCTTAAAAAAAAAAAAAACTGGTAAAAACTGGTCATGGGGGATTGTTTGGAGTTTGCATCTAGCATCTGGCCTTAGCTTCTTGTGGCAGGGCTAGAAAACTGGGTTATAGTGGCTTGTTTAGATCTTGTTAGCAAGTCCCTGGTGACAATATTATCATTTGAAATTCTCTGGCAGGGCAGCCCGGGTGACTCAGTGGTTGAAGCACCTGCCTTCAGCCCAGGGTGTGATCCTGGAGTCCTGGGATCGAGTCCCATGTTGGGCTCCCTGCATGGAGCCTGCTTCTCCCTCTGCCTGTGTCTCTGCCTCTCTCTCTCTCTCTCTCTCAATCTCTCTATCATGAATAAATAAAATCTTTTTTAAAAAAATGAAATTCTCTGGCAAAAGCTGAATTTGTGTCTATGGTCTTATTCAGGAGACCTCGGTGAGTTTTCTTGCTTCCTTAATCTCTGATCATTTTGTGCCTCAGCCCCCAAGCATTCACCAAATAAGACCCTAACCACTACAATTTCAGGAAGGGTCAACCCAGGTACATCCACATATGACAGAGAAAGAGTAGTGTGCTGCAATGATGGAACAGATTTGATTTGTTTCCTCTTCATTCAGCAGTACTTAATACCAAGGTAGTCTGGACCCCTTTGCCTGTGTCCAAACCTGCATCTGGCTGCCATTGGAGAGAGAGAGAGAAAACATATAACGCACTTCATCAAGGGCCTGCTTCTCTTGGCACTGAAATGAATGCTGTGGAAATGAATACTGGAAGGCAGGGCAAAAGGATTTAATTCCAGTACCACACTGTCTTGATGACCACAGCTTTGTAGTACAACCTGAAATCTGGCATTGTGATGCCCCCAGATATGGTTTTCTTTTTTAAAATTCCCCTGGCTATTTAGGGTCTTTTCTGATTCCACACAAATCTTAAAATAATTTGTTCTAACTCTCTGAAGAAAGTCCATGGTATTTTGATAGGGATTGCATTAAACGTGTACATTGCCCTGGGTAACATTGACATTTTCACATTAATTCTGCCAATCCATGAGCATGGAATATTTTTCCATCTCTTTGTGTCTTCCTCAATTTCTTTCAGAAGTGTTCTGTTGTTTTGAGGGTATAGATCCTTTACCTCTTTGTTTAGGTTTATTCCTAGGTATCTTATGCTTTTGGGTGCTATTGGGACTTCATCAAGAATAGAAGCTTTTGCACAGCAAAGGATACAGTCAACAAAACTAAAAGACAACCTACAGAATTGGAGAAGATATTTGCAAATGACATATCAGATAAAAGGCTAGTTTCCAAGATCTATAAAGAACTTATTAAACTCAACACCAAAGAAACAAACAATCCAATCATGAAATGGGCAAAAGTCATGAACAGAAATCTCACAGAGGAAGACATAGACATGGACAACATGAACATGAGAAAATGCTCTGCATCACTTGCCATCAGGGAAATACAAATCAAAACCACAATGAAATACCACCTCACACCAGTGAGAATGGGGAAAATTAACAAGGCAGGAAACCACAAATGTTGAAGAGGATGCGGAGAAAGGGGAACCCTCTTACACTGTTGGTGGGAATGTGAACTGGTGCAGCCACTCTGGAAAACTGTGTGGAGGTTCCTCAAAGAGTTAAAAAAAACCTGCCCTACGACCCAGCAATTGCACTGTTGGGGATTTACCCCAAAGACTCAGATACAATGAAACGCCGGGACACCTGCACCCCGATGTTTCTAGCAGCAATGTCCACAATAACCAAACTGTAGAAGGAGCCTTGGTGCCCATCGAAAGATGAATGGATAAAGCAGATGTGGTTTATGTATACAATGGAATATTACTCAGCCATTAGAAATGACAAATATCCACCATTTGCTTCAACTTGGATGGAAGTGGAGAGCATTATGCTGAGTGAAGTAAGTCAATCGGAGAAGGACAAACATTGTATGTTCTCATTCATTTGGGGAATACAAATAATAGTGAAAGGGAATATAAGGGAAGGGAGAAGAAATGTGTGGGAAATATCAGAAAGGGAGACAGAACATAAAGACTGCTAACTCTGGGAAACGAACTAGGGGTGGTGGAAGGGGAGGAGGGTGGGGGGCGGTGGTGAATGGGTGATGGGCACTGAGGGGGGCTCTTGACGGGATAAGCACTGGGTGTTATTCTGTATGTTGGCAAATTGAACACCAATAAAAAATAAATTTATTATTAAAAAAAAGGATTTAATTCTCAATGTGGGCATTGAACTTCAATATACAATGTGACCCACTGTAACACATGATGCATGGCATGGACCCCAAAACTGTCAGGTTCTAGCTAAGCAAGTTAACACCTTTTTCTCTGTGGCAATGATCCAGTGTATAAAAAAGAAAGGTCGAGATTGTTTCTTCCGCTCATTTTCCATTGTGGGAGAACCCTTGGGTAGAAATTCCATCTTACCTTTGGGAGAGGCAAATATACAATGACTAAAGGAGAATTGATTGCTTATCCTTGACATCGTACTCTTCTGATAGACATTATGAAATCAAAGAGTCATGCACATTTATTAAGGTTTGACTTTTTCCAAGTTGCCTTACCTCACTGAATTTAAGGTTAATCTATAAAACAAGCATGCTAATACTACCACCCCTGAATTACATGTGAAAGCTCTAAATGACATTTTGCATATTGTGTGTCACATGCAGTGCTTAAAGCAACAAAAGAGCTCAATAAATATGTTAACAATTTTATTTGCTATTACATCATGGATTATAAAGATTAAGTACATTACTATATTTCATTGTTTATGTATTCAGTAAATTGTATGTCTTTGTTTCTTCTAATCATAAAATAACTTAAATAGATAAATGAGATAGAATTACTCAACTGTCTCGCAAGGTGTGTGGAAATATTTTAATACCATGTCCAGAAGAATGACTTATATCAACCAAAAATAGAAATAGTAAAAATCAACAAGATTAACTGGAGTCTAAGGGACACAACAGCTATTTTATCAGGTATTCACCTTTGAGCATTTGTTCTATAAAGTATTGTTACATACAATATGAAGTATTGCTATAGAAAAACTACCATACCTACCTTACAAATGTTTTTGAGTTGATTACCCTTACTATATCAGAAAAGAATCATTTCCATTTATCATCTAGGTCCAAAGGAAAATTTTATTTTTAATTTCAATGAAGGTCTTACAACATTTTAAAATTATTAACACAAAAATAAAGTGATAGTGAGAAACTTTGTTCAGAATTTTAATAAGAGTTTAAATATTGTGAAAATAAAATATTCATTGCATCTTCTTTGTTTTGGAAATTATATATACACCAAATGGACAACATTTTTTAATGCAACTAAGCCTTATCAACTGTTGTGCTCAAGCCTATAAATTCTATTAAGAAAGAATAGTCACTTTCTTTACTCCAAAGTTGCAAACACATTTACTTTCAGATTAAAAACACCAACTACAATGATCAATCCAAGAACTCTTTTTATTTATCCATTATTTATTTCCTTCCAATCACCTTTGCATACACACCTGCCTTCAGAAATTTTCTACTTAAGAACTGTATCAAGTGAACAAATTTAAATAAAATTGAATAAAAAAAGAAAATGCAAAAAAGTAAACAATATTGTACAAACATCATAAAAGATGAAAGAAAACTGTCATACATCCTTTAGCAGAATAGGATGGTCCAGATTCTTATTGAAAAGTATTGTGAAGTCCTTCCAGTGAAATGACTAACTGGATGAAAATACTGTATTTTCTTTTCGTCCTTAAAAATATATTGTTCCCTCATTTTTAGGATGATGTCATCTGAAGACACATAGTTTGAGATTTTGTATATGGTCAGTGTCACCATTATCAGCAGAATTGAGAATGTTGCTGCCTCTTGAATCCAATGTTCTAATCCATCCAATCAGTGTGAAATGTTTTCCCTTCAAGTAATTTCAATAAAGGTTTTTTTTTAAGTGATTACAATGATAATGTTTCCATACTTGTTTCATACCTCCTAAAAGACGATGTGATACTTGAGAAACACAGTAAAAAAATTAAAAGATGATATAATAGGTGATTTCTCCATTGCATCATTCTTGTAGACAATACCACCTGTATTAGTTTCTTATTTCTGCTGTAACAAATTACTACCGATTTAGCATTTTAAAACTATACTTACTTATTATCTCATAATCCTGTAGGTCAGAAGTCTGAGTACAGTGGGGCTCATCTTAGGGCATCTGCTTAATCTTATAATAATTAAGATGTCAGCAGGACTGTGTTCCTTTCTGGATGCTCCAGGGTGAATTTGCTTCCAAGTTTTTTCAAACTGTTGATCCAATTCAACTCCTCGTGGTTGTAGGACTGAGGTTCCTGGTTCCATGTTGCTTGTCAGCCATGGGCTGGTCTTGTGCCTAGAGTTGCTGAATTCTTTCTCATGCTTCCCATGTGGCCCTCTCCAGTGGTGTTTTGTTGAATTTCTCTCCTACTTAAAATCGTTCAGTTCTCCCTTCTGCCATATCTTTCTGACTTTAGCCAAAGAAAGTGCTCTGACTTTAAGCTCATGTAATTATATGGCCCCAGTTGGAAAATCAGAATTATCTCCATATCTTAAAGTTTGTAGCCACTTTTGTCATATAAAGTAGATTATTTGCAAAATCCAGGGCTTCAGTTGTGGACTTCTTTCAGGGCCCATCTGCCTACCACACCATCATTCTTCCACTTGCTTAATATTCTATATTTTTTGTAGCATAGTTGGAAGTAATTAATGGGCAATGATGAAAGAACTTGTAGGGTGCTTAAAATATAAGTAATGTTTCAAGGTGCAAGAAAAATAAAATAACTTATGATCATATACTTTATCATAGATTTATTAAGGATCCAATGGACTTAATTATAAAATATAATACTATTCTATGCCAGTCTCAACCTTTTGATAACCAGTATTATTGTTGGACTGACATTTGTGGTTCTTATCATTGCAAGATACTCATCAATATCCATCAAGAAACTGAAAAAAAATAACAAAGTTTATTACTCACACATACTAGAGGGTACATGGCACACCTGGAAACACACAAAGAGCAGGTAGAGATAGATAGATGATATTTTTATTAGGATTGAGGGCAGGAGCCTAGAATTTCTTGGGTTCATCCTTTATTGTTGAGTTTAAAATTTAAGATCCAAAAGAAAAAAGAAAAGAATAAATTGCCAGTTATCTAAATCACCCAAATTCAAATAAAAGAACTCCAAGGTGAGGTGGCCTGGCTCTTGATTCAATTTCGTGTCAGGCAATGTGTTTATTCAAGATAACCTTCTTTGAAGTGAATGCCTTGGCAATCAAAGTTTAAGTCAGGCATTTGCATTCAAAAGAAAGAAGAGAAGAAGAAAAGAAAGAAAGAAAGAAAGAAAGAAAGAAAGAAAGAAAGAAAGAAAGAAAGAAAGAAAGAAAGGGGAAAAACCAACTGCCAGGGCTTACACTATACAAACAGCTACCTACTTAAAATGAAAAGTGTGCTGGTGTTTTTTGAAAATTCAAATTATCAAACGTTCTAAGAATAGTCGAATGGAAATGGTAATTCTAAAGATTTTAATATTTTAAGGGCTAAAAGAAAGCATTTTTACCTTAATGAGATGCTCAGTATCAAACCAAAAAAAGAAGCGAGAGTTTAGCAGATGGCAATCTGGAGTATTCAAAAATGCTTGAAGTTTGTCAGAATCAAATAAACATGTATCGTGTCTTCTTCCCAGGCTGGTTCTTGCTGTATAAGTAAAATGTGGAAGAAACTCTCATTTCACATCATAGGATTTATACTCAGTAGCCACATCATGATTCAAGTCTAGGCCACTGTAACTTGTATAAGAGGAGTAGATCTCTTCTCCCCCACAATACTTGAGCCAACTTTAAGACTCAGAAAGTAAAAACTATGTGCAGTTTTTATAGAGTGTTTTGTCAAACAATTAATATTTTCAGAGCCATCAAACTATATATATTGTTTTATTTATGTAAATATACATATTTATAATATATATATAGTTTCTAGTTCAACATTATTATATAAAGGTTTTTATATTCATAATGTATTTTCTGTCTTTACCCAAGCATTTAACTAATCCTTTGCTTAGCCACCAACTTATTCCATTTATTCATTATTTGGTGCCAAAATATCTCTTCTTCACAGTCTAATCAATCAGAAGTGCTGTCTAACATGTAAAATTATTTTGATAAATTGTCAATAACTGACTCTTTTTTAGACTGCCAGTGAAAACAGATTTACCACAGTTTGATTCCCCTTAAATTTTTTCATAGAATTAATGTTTTCACATTTTTTAATAAATTTATTAAAAACTTGAGAGATTCATTCAACTTCTTAATTTTGTAGATGAGAAAATATATTCATTTAACAAATAACTTATGTATCTATTTTTAAAATGTTATTTTGAAACAATTTTAGACTTACAGAAAATTGCAAAGATAATACAGTGTGTTCCTGTATACCCTCCACAGTTTCCCTAAATGTTATCTAATATGACCAATGATAAATTTATCAAAACTAACATATTATATTACTAATTTACCAAACTCTATACTTGACTCATGTTCCACCAGTTTTTGCACTTAATGTCCTTTTCCTGTTCCAGGATCAGGTCAGGCCTTCACATCTGATCTGGGATTTAGTTGCCATGTTTCATTAGAAGCTTCTTCAGTCTGGGATAGCTCCTCATACTTTCCTTGTCTTTCATGACCTCGACAGTTTTAAAGAGTACTGGTAACAATTTGGGCTTATCTGATGTGTCTCACAGTTCAATTGAGGTTAACCTTTTTCATTCAGTGCATCATATCAGGTAATGCATGATGCCTATTATATCTGATCATTTTGTTAAGGTTGTATCTTCTGGGTTCTTCACTGGAAAGTTACTATTTTCTCCTTGTAATTAATAAATATTCTGGGAAAGACATGTTAAGATCATATAAATATCTAGTTTCTCCTTTTTCTCACTGATTTTAACATCTATTAGTGGATCTTGCCTACAGTAATTTTATTGTGGTGTTTGCTTCATGATCATCCATGTGTCCCTCATTCCTTCTACATTCATTAATTGGAATTCTTCTGCAACAAAGAGCTAGTTATTTATTTATTTATTTATTTATTTATTTATTTATTTAATCATTTGTGTATATCAGCATATTAGCATATATATTTATTTTACCTTATGGCTTATTATTTGTACTTATTTTCTTGATCAGAATGTTTCAGCTTTGGCTACTGGATGTTCCTTTGAGTTGCTTCTATATCCTTCATAATGTCACCATCATTTAAATATATATATATATTTTTTAAATATATTTTTATTGAAGTATAGTTGATATGCAATATTATCTTAGTTTCAGGTGTACAGTCACCATCATTTTGTAAGCTTTTCCTTACTTTCTGACACCACAAGATGCTCCAGTTTTATCTTGCATTTTTGCTGCCCCAGTCCATTTCAGGGATCCATGGATTCTTCTATTGGAAAACAGTATTAAAGACCAAGATATAAATGCTAGAATTGAGCACCTAGTAAGTACTCTGTTTTAGAAAGTTGATGAATAATAGCAAACAGATAAAAAATCTCTGCCCATCTGCAGTTTGCATTCCAGTTTGGGAGTATAAATAGTAATATTTTGAAAGAAGGTGCTAAATGCTAAGGGTAAAATGCAGCGGGGAGAAAGGAAACAGAAGTGCTAGAGACGTGGGGATTTGATGGAGATCAGAATCCCACATGAAATAGAAAGATTAAAATGATCCTTATTGAAAAGGTAACATTTGAGCAAAGACTTGAGGAGGTAGTTATTTTAGTCAGCTCCAGATGCTATAACAAAACACCACAGACTGGATGGCTTAAAAACCAGACATTGACTTCCCACAGCTCTGGAGGCTGAGAAGTCCAAGAATCTGTCTGCACAGACTCAGTTCTTGGTGAGGGCCTACTTCCTGACATGTAGAGAGTTGCCATCTTGCTATTTACCTACATGGCCTTTCTCACCTTGTACAATTGGAGGTCTATATTTCTTTTTTTATAAGGCACTAATCCTGTCAAGAAGATCCCACCTTCCAAAGCTACCTAACCCTAATTAGTTCTCGAAGGCCCTCCCTCCAATGTTACCCATTAGAGGTCAGGGCTTCAATATATGAATTTTGGTAAGAAACAAAAATTCAGTCCATAACAAAAATTGACTGCCAAATATCTGGATAAGATGCATTCAAGGAATAGAAAGTCAGTGCAAAGTTCTTAAGCATGAGGAAGACTGTGTGGTCTAAGAATACCAGAAAGCCCAATATAACTAAATATAACTAAAGGGAAAGGAACAGGAGAAGAAGCCCAAGAAGAAAGCAGACAGGATTACAGAGAGCCAGATAATTTAGGGCTCTCCAGGACACTCCAAGTCCAGACATTTGAGCAGAGGAGTCACCATATTAGATGCTGGTCTGTTAATATCACATTGGTTGTTACATTGAGAATGAGCTGTTAAATAGTAAGGATAGAGGTATGTAAACTGTGCAGTTGCTGAGGTGAAAGGTCAAGGTGGTATCAGGGAAGGTAATCAGAAGTAGCTGGATATTTTTTTTTTAATTTATTTATGACAGTCACACACACAGAGAGAGAGAGAGGCAGAGGTACAGGCAGAGGGAGAAGCAGGCTCCATGCACCGGGAGCCCGACGTGGGATTCAATCCCGGGTCTCCAGGATCGCGCCCTGGGCCAAAGGCAGATGCTAAACCGCTGCGCCACCCAGGGATCCCAGAAGTAGCTGGATATTTTACATATTTTGATGTAGAGTCAATAGTTTCTTGTTGGGTGATATGTGAAAAAGAGAGTTCAAATTTTGGTTTTGAGCAACTAGAAAGGTAGGATCGTCATCAACTGAAATGAAGGAGACTACGTAAAGCAGGTTTGGGAAAAGATCAGAATCTCTCTTTCCTTACTTTTCTTTTCTTTTTTTTTTTAAGTTCAAGCCCCCCTATGGGGTGAGATCAAGGAAGCGGCTTAACAGACTGAGCCACCCAGGTGCTCCTATTTCCTTACTTACTATTCACTTCACAATATTGTCTTCATGTTTAAATGACAAAAATGTCTCCAAGGCACATAGCACAGTGTCTGGCATATAGTAAGAGCTAATTATATTATTAGAATTAATTTCATATGAATTGGTGATGTGTTCATCATCACCATCAAATTCATCACCCATGAGATGTCCCAATCTATGGTAGAAGAGACGTAGATGAAAAGGGCTGAGTGTTTTGGGAAACCAGTAATTAGTTTCATCCCCTAATTTTGCAAAAGAGAAAAATTTTAACTGAAATAATGAAAAACTTTAGTTTCTCTAGTTTCTCTGTTCCATTAGAGTAAACTTTGAGACAAAAACAAATGTGTATATGTAAAAGCCACTGAGATTATGGGATAGTTTGTTACAGCAGTGTAAGCTTAACCCATTTTGACTAACAAACACAGTAAGCCATCATAGAAGGTGCTGTTCTCTTGATTTCTAGCTCAGAACACCTTCTACTAGTCCATGATACACATAGTCTAAAATATCCCTCAATAAATTATGGTGAAAATTAATAATACTCTGTAAATGAAAGAAGGCAGAAGCTTGGGAGAAATAGTGATTGGAACCACTCATTTATTTATGCTTGGGGGTAAAAAAAAATTGGCTGTGGCAATCATAATTCTTTACCCATGCAGTGGGTGTCCATTGTGAAAAATGATGTAAACACAGCCATTTTTAAAATAGAGCTGGAACTGCCTTGCACATCTTGTTTTCTAAACCTTTGAACTGGGTTAAACCTCCAACATTTCAGGCAGCCTGGGTGGCTCAGTGGTTTAGCGCTGTCTTCAGCCCAGGGTGTGATCCTGGAGACCCAGGATTGAGTCCCACGTCGGGTTCCCTGCATGGAACCTACTTCTCCCTCTGCCTGTGTCTCTGCCTCTCTCTCTCTCTCTCTCTCTTTCTCTCTCTCTCTCTCTGTCTCTCTCTCTCTCTCTCTCTCTCCCTCTCTGTGTCTCTCATGAATAAATAAATAAAATCTTAAAAAAAAATAACCTCTAACATTCCAAGAGGCCAGTAAGAACAAGAAAAGCAAAGTAAACTTTTGCATAGTGACCCCCTTCACCTGACCAATTAATTGGAGTATATACAAACCTAGCCTTCCTTATCAGCACCAATCAACTCTTCTCAAAAACAACTTACCTAATCTTCCTATTTTTTTTTCTATGAAAACCCTGAGTCCACTTCCAGTAATTGGGACACTACTTGGATTTCTATCTAAATCTGTGTGCCTCAAATTGCAGTTCTTTCAACTCAAATAAATGCTTTGCCTCTTAAACTAGTTTTTATCTTTAGGTTGACACCACCCAGAAGTTAGGATTTGGGATAGTGTGAAATGTAATGCCCTCACCTGGACTCCAGGTGGATTACTTCTGGGAAAAACAACTTCATCTTTCTTTGGAGGCCTGTACAATTCTGGAGTGAGCTTACCTTAAATAAGAACATTACCTAAGAAATGTTGCAAGCCAGGGGCGCCTGGGTAGCTCAGTCAGTTAAGTCTCTGACTCTTGGTTTCAGTTCAGGCCATGATCTCAGGGTGCTGAGATCAAGCCCTACATCAAGGCTCAGTGCTCAGCACAGACTCTGTTGGAGATTGTCTCTCTCTCGCTCTCCTTCCCCTTCTGCTCACCTCTGATAAATAAATAAATAGTTTTTTTTTTAACAAAGTATTGCAAGACATTAGAAGTTCTTATTTTAGGTTTTTATGCATCTGCATAGTTTCAAACAACCAATATTACAAGGCTTGTTATTGAAAAAGTACTATCTAATACACCCTCAGTATTCTATTCCACAGAGTCCTTAACATTTTTAGGTGTTTCTTTTGTTCTTTTATTTTTACAACTCTATATAGCATCATTATAATGCTACATCTTGATTTTTTAAATTTTTGACATTATCTGTGAGAACTCCTCCTGCTACCAACATATTCTTTCTCTCCCTCAATCACTCTCTCTCTCCATGTCCAAGCTCTAATGCTCTTAGTATGATTGTAACATATTGCAGTTTAAATCAGTATTTATTGTTTACGTCAATACTACATATCATTATGTAAATGATATTCATAGATGAAGCACCTGGCACAGTACAATTACTTTTTCCTTTTTCTTTTTTTCTTAAAGATTTTATTTATTTATTCATGAGAGACACAGAGAGAGAGAGAGAGAGAGAGAGAGAGAGAGGCAGAGACACAGGCAGAGGGAGAAGCAGGCTCCATGCAGGAGTCCAACGTGGGACTTGATCCTCAGTCTCCAGGATCATGCCCTGGGCTGAAGGCAGCGCTAAACCACTGAGCCACCTAGGCTGCCCTACTTTTTCCTTTTTCTCATTTATTCTTGTTCTCATAATTGTCATTTTTTAAAGATTTGTTTATTTTAGAGAGAGAACTGAAGCAATAGGGGCAGAGGAAGAGAGAAAGAGAATCTCAAGCAGGGATGCCTGAGTGGCTCAGTGGTTGAGCTTCTGCCTTCAGCTCAGGGCCTGATGCTGGAGTCCCACATATATTATGGTGTATAGAAGGGATATCTAGTAATTATTTGTTTGTTTGTCTTTTTAAGTATGCTCCATGCCCAGCATGGTGCCCAATGCAGGGCTTGAACTCACAACCCTTAGATTAAGACTTGACCTGAGATCAAAAGTCACATGCTTAACCACCTGAGCCACTCAGGCTCCCCTTAAACTGACTTTTTACCAATCCGTTTTATTATCTGCTTTCATTTCCAAAACCATTTATTAGGTGATTCTGAGCAAACTTTAAGCCAGATATTCTTCTACTATCAAATGAGAATATTTCTAATTTTGTATAAACGCTTCTTAGCACAGAATAAATACACAGTAAACACACTTAGTAAATACCCAAATGTTGCTTAATTTGGATGTAAGCCTAATACAAAGTGGTATTCATTGAAATGCATCCCAATAATCACAAAAAGCTACACATGAAACTATGTATTTTAATTGTCTCTTTATTTTTGTTGGAATCTTGATGTCAAATAAAGTTTCCTCAAACTTAGAAGAGTAGAGCAAAGTATTCTGGGCATGGTTACATGAAGACTTTCAAGAGTGTCTATATTTAAGAAAGTATTGCCATTATGCAATGAAGGTCTACCTACTGGCCCACACACCAGTCTCTTCAGTACCTGCAAGACAAACTATTCTAAACACGTTGTTTGCTTTCCATCATGCCATGCTTATAAAGATAAGCTTTTGGATAGCTATAACACCCCCATTATAATTAGTGCTTAAAAGTAACCTAAACCAGGAATACTTACTCTTCCAATGCCAGTAAATTACAATGTTATGTATAGCTGAAGGTTTTCCCCATCAGAATCGTCAGAATAAATATAATTACACAATTACATTAAATGGATTGCCAAGAATGAAATTTAGAAGCATATAGGACAAAGGTATTCTGAGGGATGGGTAGGAAATGTTGGCCTAATGTCTGAGTTAGCAGTACTGAAAAGAGTCCATATTTTATTCCAAAGATTAGTTTTAAAACATTATAATAAACCTACATTGGTGGTCTTTTATGTCCCAAACATGGAGCTATTTGATTTAAAGCAGAAAGTTAGATCAAAATTGGCTTAAAGTATATTCTAGGCTGTTCAACTTCCTCCCGTGGCCTTCCTAGGGAAGGCAAGCAAATGCATTAAACTCCACCTAACCCCCTTCCTCACTTGCAAATTTATGTAACTTCCTAAAAATTGTATAAACTGGCATCAAGAAAGACCATTTAGTCTTCTCTGAAGTATTATCTGAGTCAAAATGATCGATTTATTGCATTGAGAAAGTATTAGGTAGAATGGAACCCTCACGTGCTGAAGCCCCAAGACAGGGCTCAGGTAGCTTCCACATCTTGATTCCTCATGCCCTTCAGAGTTATGCCTGTGTTTGATTGCTTCAGTCAAGACTGTCTATAAATACTCTGCACTTCAGACTCTGCCATTCCTGAATTCCTTAGAAAAAGAAAAAGGCAATTTGAGTTGCTAAACATGTAGCATATGCAACTTGCTGGTTTGCTGACCTGTGGCCCCCAGGCATCCTAACTGAGAGGTCTGAGAGAGGACCTGCATCAGGTATCAGAAAGATGACTGACTGATCACCATCACCAAAGATCATTGACTGATCAGTGGCACCATCAGGGCAAGAACTGTTCTATGCATTTATTTCCCATTACCTGGCATAAAATGTATGCTCTATGCCACTCTAAAAATGTTTGGCAATGATGATGATAATCCATTGTTATTAGCCTGGCCTAGCCCCTAGAGATATGATTTTTTTAAAGTAATCTCCATGCCCAACACAGGGCTTGAGCTCACAGTCTTGAGATCAAGACCTGAGCTGAGATCAAGAGTCCCAGGGGAGCCCCAGTGGCTCAGCGGTTTAGTGCAGCCTTCAGCCCAGGGTGTGATCCTGGAGACCCAGGATCGAGTCCCACATTGGGCTCCCTGCATGGAGCCTGCTTCTCTCTTTGCCTGTGTCTCTGCTTCTCTCTCTCTTTCTCTCTCTCTCTCTCTCTCTCTCTCTCTGTCTCTCATGAATAAATAAATAAAATCTTTAAAAAATGCATTAAAAAAAAAGTCCCACACTTTGGGTGCCTTTGGCTTAGATCATGATCCCAGGGTCCTGGGATTGAGCCTTTCATCAGGCTCCTTGCTCAGGGGGGTCTGCTTCTCCCTCTCCCTCTGCTGCCACTCCTCCTGCCCTGCTCATGTGCTCGTGCGCTCTCTCTCTCTCTTGCAAATCAATAAATAAAATCTAAAAAAAAAAAAAAAAAGAGTGCCATGGTCAACTCACTGAGCCACACAGGCACTCCAGAGATGATTGTATAGGACTTGGGAAGAAGAAAGTTGCCTTTCCAAGAAATGTAATGAAGTAAAACCTATTTTCCTCAGAAAGAAATTGCCCTACTGTTTTCATGTCAAATTCTTTATTACTTCATGATGTACCTTAACATAACACTAAAAAAGAAAATAGGTAGGTGACCCAGAGAATTAAAAAATAGAGACAATGTTAGGAGAACAGAACTACTCCAAGTTCATGTGAACTGCTTTTCCTTTCTGTTAGGAATATGAGGCTTTAAGGGGACCCAAATTCTATAGTATTTTTTTTCACCCTTTAAAGTGGTATCACAGCATTCACCTACATAATGAATGTGCCACTTCTTTTTTCTTTTCATGATCCAAATGGTCACCGTTATCATTACTACAAATTGGAGAAGTGATTCTCTTATTGTTTTAGTCCTGAGAAATGATTCTCCTATCGTGTTAGTTCTCAAGTATAGATGAAACTACAAACCAAACATACCAAAACACACAACCTTCCGTGTTACATGCTAGAGCTTGTTTTCAGAAATTTACCTGCAGATTTGAAAAATCAGTTGATTAGAAATTTTCAGCACATTTAAAAAATGCAAATTGCATACTATGTCAAAATTATTTTAACATAGTATTTTTTTATTATTTATGATTAATTTAGGGCCATTTTTCTACTTTGAAGAGTTGAAATAGTTAATAAAATCAAAGAAAAATTAGTCATCATAAATACATGAAAACAATTAAAACCAGGTTGCTGATTGAATGGTTAAGTGATGAACACAGCAATGGGTTTAAACCCCTTATCAGCCCACACAGCACTGGGCACACAGAGCAGGAGGAGATTAAAAACTCACCTTCTCCAACATTTCTCTAATTTGCCCCATCTGCTTCCTTGTAGGAACACCCTATTATCAGTGCCTTGTCCACTTTCACTCTCTGTTTCTCTTTATAAATTAATTCCTCACTGCTCCTTCACAGAGGGTAAACTCCCTCTCCTAAGCCTTGAGGTAGGAGAAACAAAGAAAGATATCCTTGTAGTTCTATTAAGAGCAAAGAAATCAGGCAACTCTATTAAATTGCAAAATAGCAGACCAGTGAGTGAAAAGTTTTGAAAAGTTTCTATTGTAGGTAGGCAAATATTTTTTTTCTTCTAACCAAATAACTTCTAGCCCCATAAAGCATGGGTGTAGATGGCACTTAGGTGTGTACTGCTTGCCAATGCAAATATGACAGATTAAGAAAAACTTTCCCAGGTTTGAGGATTTACAAAACACCTATCTGAAATGCTGTTGTCAACAATCTTTTTCATAAGATCATGAATAAAGACAATTGTACAAATTAGATCAAATTAGACCAGCAGCGAGGAGTTCTATATTTCACTTGAGGTTAGCAGCTAGCTATTTGTTCAGCATCTGTCAAGTCTAGTTACCACCAGCTCCAAGAGTCATCTCTAATTTACTATTTTCACATCAGAACAAGAGGTTAGGTAGCATAGCTAATTGGAGTAAGATAAAAACATATGTAAAATACCAAGCAATGAATGTGGTTATACTTCAGTTCAAATCTGGTTCCTCTTATTCACACAGTAAAAATAGCACCTAGTAAATCTCTCTCATTTGAGTTTAGGAGGGCTTATAGTTTGGCAGGCTTTGGTGTTTGTATTACCTTTTCAATTTGAAAACATCCTAGTGTGGTTTAGCACATTTTAACAAAAATGCATATTCTCGAACATTTTATCTTCTTTCCTTCTGCCTCAAAAAAGAAAAAGCTAATTAAAGGAATTTTGACCATGTCAATGTCAGAAAATGGAACTCAGGAGCCTAAAAAGTTACAACACATTAGTCTCACTAGAAAATTTACTGGAAATCTCATGTTCCTCAATAAAACTTAAGTGCCCAGTCCAGAAAATCTCTAAATATTGAATGAAGCCCATTTCCAAACATCATTAGAGATGATTCTTTTACTACTCCCCAGCAGATGACGATCATCTCACAGCTGCTTCTATGCAAACATAACAGACAGACAGAGTATAGGGTGAAGGGTTAGGAGTGGTGAGCAGCCTTGAGTGCAATAAAACTGGCCTCCCTTTACACTGAACAAGACAACTCCTCTTATCACAACTGTTTCCTTCCCATGTATGGAAAAGGAAAAGGAATAAGGTAGATATTTATTAGAGCTGGGTTGTTCTGTACTGGTCTTAGCCTATATATAATGATGTGATTAGCTAGAAATCCCTGGGGCACTCACCTGGACCCAGATTCCTCTTTTGGAATCAACATTGTGTCTGTCTAGACCCTTGTGGTTCTTAGTATGATTATAGAATGCCCTCAGCAACAACCATTAGGAAACTTTAAAAGAAATAAAGCTTGCTATTCAAAAGTCCTGGAAGTTATACAGCACAACTGGACCACATTGTGAGGTCCTGGAGAGGGAGACAGAGAGAGAGAGAAAGAGAGCACAAGCACCTGGGTCTCTGTTTTTATTGTGTTGAGGCTGGAGGCCTAGGGTTTCATCTGTTCACTCTTTATTGGTGAATTTTAAACATAAGAATGGGAATTAAAGTATGGGAAGAAAAAAATGTGGCCAAATGATCTGATGATCAAATGACATCAACCAAGATCTATAAAACAAAGGAGGCTGGGGTTGGAGTTGTGAGGAGTTAACCTGGCTCTTTATCTGGTCATGTAGCTGGCAATGTGTTCATTTGACATAGCCATCTTTGAAGTGAATGTCTTGGCACCCAAAAGCTTAAATCAGGCACTTACATTATAGAAAATAAAAATCCACTGCCAGGGCTAACATGGACACAATGAAAAGGTGGGGCATTTCACACATACTATCCACCAACATTGACGTGCTTGAAAAAAGAAGACAACTGAGTCAATAGACTGAAGGTTTGTGTTTCCTCAAATGCATATGTTAAAATTTAATCTCTATTGTGATGATGTTATGAGGTGGGGCCCTTTGGGGGTGATTAGCTGGTGAGTGTGAAGCCCTCACAAATGGGATTACTTCTTTTATAAAAAGGGACCCTATAGAGCTCTCTTGCCGCTTCCATCATGTGAATATATAATTAGAAGTCAGCAGTCTACAACCCAGAAGAGAGACCTTACCAGAACCCAAGCATGCTGGCACCCTGATCTTATACTTCCAACCTCCAGAATTGTGAGGGATAAATTGTTGTATAAACTACTGGTCTGTGGTACTTTGTTATAACAGCCTGAATAAACTAAGACAGGAGTCCAGTGAGAACTTTACTTTCAGGATAAAAAATTTTCAAACTTTGTATATAACCTGGACTTGTAGTTTACAGGTTGGGAAATTTTTTATCTGGGCAGAAAGGAAATAATATACCATAACATGAAAATTCTTGAGGGTAAAGTTACATCTTGATGAGAATCATCTTTAAGGAAAGAGGACCAGTTGAAAAATAAACCATGAGGATGAAGCAAAGTTTTCTCCTGAAGCCTTTCCTTTCTTAACCACTCGACTGGCCCATGGGTATTTTCAGGCCTTGGATTCTCTGCAGCTCCTTTCATCCTTCAGTTTGGTCTTTCTTTTGAAACATCTCTAGGTCAGTGCCAGATTGGGTAACAAAAGTCAGATTTTAAAGACTTAGGCCTCAGTCCAGCCTTGACATTTAGTAAAAACAATTCTTCTTTATTGCTTTTGTAATAAAGTGATAGAGTATTAGGTACACTTGAAGGAAAGATGATCAACCAGCCTTCCTCAAGAGTATGTAGGTCCTGTGTTTTCCTTCAACACAAGATTCTAACATGGCCTAAAAATATTCTAAAAATTCTAAGCTGTCTAAGAACTTCTTGTATACAGGGGCAACTAGTGGCTCAGTCAGTTGAGCATCTGACTCTTGATTTTGGCTCGGATCATGATTTCATGGCTGTGAGATCAAGCTCTGCATCAGGCTCTGGTTCAGCATGGAGTCTGCTTACATTTTCTCTCACCTTCTGTGTTTTTTTTTAATATTTTATTTATTTATTCATGACAGACACACACATAGAGGCAGAGACACAGGCAGAGGGAGAAGCAGGCTTCATGCAGGAAGCCTGACGTGGGACTTGATCCTGGATCTCCAGGATCACACCCTGGGCTGAAGGCGGTGCTAAACTGCTAGGCCACCCAGGCTGCCCTCACCTTCTGTTTCTCCTGCTGCTTGCTCTTGTTCTCTCTCTCTCTCTCTCTCTCTCTCTCAAATAAATAAATAAAATCTTTAAAACAATGAAAGATTCATAACTCTCAAAAGGTGGCAGAAGGGGAGGTGGGTGAGGGGATGGGGTAACTGGGTGACAGGCATTAAGGAGGGTACAAGATGGGTTGAGCACTGGGTATTATACTATATGTTGGCAAATTGAATTTAAATAAAATATTTTAAAAATAATAATAATTAAACAAAACAAAGCAAAAAATAAACTTTCTATATACCATAAAGCTAAATTAGGCACAAAACATGCAACCAGAAACTTCTGTAGTTTATTTCTTGACATATCTTTACATGAAGGTGCTATTTACCAGTTTTTATTGTATTATGTACATTCAATTCAGGAATTGTCCCACTTTGAGTCCTCTTTGTGCAATATACAAAAAAAGTATTACCCATAATTGTTCCTAACACTGAGCCTAGGGCAGTAAAAGTGAATGATATGTAGGCACCCCTCTGACCTATCTGTAAGGGTTGGCTCACTACAGAAAACAGAAATCACTTCAGAGATTTTCATTAGGATATGGTTTAATACATGAAAGTGGATACACATACAATAAGTGAAATGGCTGAAGGAAGGGTATATAAGCTAGGCTTCCAAGAAAGACTTCTTGAATAAAATAAATCTCACTACCATAGGGAAGTTGCTCTGTCATGGCTATTAAATGCTGCCTGTGAGTTGTTCCTGCAACTACAAGCCAAGTATTGCAAAACTGTGCAATTGCTGCTGCCTTTTCTTTTACTCGGGAATCAAGAAAAGTGCCACTGGAAGCCAGCTCTTGGAGAAAGCCTCCTATTCCCATGACCTTGCCTTCCCACAGGACAGGACTCTGGCGCCTCTGCTGTGGTCTCTCTTTCACACTGTATGCAAGTTCATCTAATTGGCTAAAACTAATTAACACTCAGAATCCTGCAAGGGAGTGTAGGAGATGTCTTTCTTTTTCCAACTTCCCAAATAGAAGTCAGGTGGTGTGCAAACTAGTCCATGGCATCTTTTATCTGTTTCTCCTGCTGAAAAATGAAGCAGCAGCAGCAGAAAGGAATAAGTGTGAAACACTCACAAGCAAACCACACAGTTCAGGATGGGTACAGTGTTGGTAAAAGTGCAGCAATAACAACAGAGCCAAATGGAAGTCCTTGGGTGCCTTGACCCAGCATCGCCCCGAGGGCTAGAACCATGGCCTTAGAAAATGTGGGACAGGGACACTAAAATGATAGGTATAGACAAAACATACTGACTGAAGTTTAATTGTTGCTACAAGGGCTCAGAGATGGACTAACTACAAGGTAGCTTCATATTTGCTAGTAAACAAAGACAGTAGCAATGCCAGCAAATATCTAAAAATAACTGAAAAACAATGTTTTTCTTTCATATACTTTTAAACTCACATTTTTGGTTTAATATTTGAGATTAATTGAATTCATATTAATTCTATCATTTTTATAGCCAAATAATTTCTTTCATATAGTATATTTTAATTGAGGGTTGACATGAGAGAAATTAATTCTATGACACGGACAGCCAAAAATAGAAATGATAGGTAGGTAAATGAGGAAAATGAGATTTCAGCATCCTTGACTAATAAGCTCCTGCTTTCCAACTGTTCTTTAAGATGCACGATGCCATTTTCAATAGAGCAATAAATACTCGGAAAATGATTTCCCAAACAGCATAATTAAGTAAGAGCCTTGAAATTCCTGTCCAATTGAGTTATAACTAGAAACTCGCTTGATCTCTGTTCCTGCACAGAATCCAGAATATTGCATAGACAACCAACCAGTGCACAGGAGCACATGTGAGCCTGCATAGGGAGGGCCCTGGGTCCCAACAGAGGCTCACCTTAACTGGGGATCTATTGCTGTAGTGACAAAGTATAACAAAATCCTTCCTGAAACATTTGCTTCAGAGATCAGAGTTCCTTCAGATTGAGAACTGAATATTTCTCCAGAGCCTTATTTCATCTTGGGAAAGGCACTATCATTTGTGACCTATCACTCTGTATGTGTCTGTCTACCTATTAATCCCGTGTCACGTGGAGTAGTAGTAGTAGTAATTGCTTCCCTTGCCCTGGAAAGCACATTAATATTTGAGAAAATGGGGCCCATACATAAGCATGACTTTCATTCCAGCTTGGTCTCAGCCTGCAAATGAGGAACACAGTGCCTGGCACCTGCATAGGAACTGCAATCTGGCCAGATTAGAGGAAATTTAGCCAACAGTTGGCTATTCCTTTATATGTTATATTTTCTGTTTTTGTCTCAAAATCTCTCTTCCAGAAAAAATAAAAAGTAAAAAAAATCCTCCACTGCGCATTCCTGACCTCCCTGATTTCCGGTGCTTTTATCTACCTCCTTACCCAATGCCCAATTTTTAGCTTCTAAAACAGGTCACAATGGTTGCCTGGTATTTGTACATCCTTCTTATGCATGGGGAACTCCCCACCTTAAGCAAGTTGATGGGAGATGGAATCTATTTCCATATATATTCTACAGAAGCTGGATGTTCTGGTGGTCTGTTTTGACATTCTTTGTAACAAGATTCAGATTCTGGTCATTTCAGACAACCAGATTCTGAATTAGGAGCAAAAAAGTAGAGCAAGTAAGCAACATCAGTGGCTGGCAAAAGATGAAGAGAGATCAAGCTTATGAGAGTATTAGTCTTTTGAAGCTGCCATGACAAAATACCATAGACTGTGTGGCTTAAGCAACAGACATTCATTTTTCACAGTTTTGGGGATATGGAAATGCAAGATCAAAGGTTCTTTGTGAGGCTGGTTCCTCGTGAGGCCTATCTTCTTGACTTGTAGATAGTCTGTTTCTCTGTGTCTTCATATGCTCCTTCTCTGTATGTGTATATCTCTGATGTCTCTTATAGTCTTCTTATCTCTGATGTCTCTTGTAGTTTTCTTGTCTCTTATCTCTGATGTCTGTATAGTCTTCTTATAAGGCTATTGTCCTATTAGATTAAGGCCCTACCCTATGACCTCATTTAACCTTAATTACTTCTTTAAAGGCCCTATCTTTAAATACAGTCACATTGAGGGTTAGAGTTTCAGTATATACATTTTGAGAGTAAACAATTCAGTCCATAGTACTGGGCAACAATGCTGATATCCACATCCAGTGCCCAGACCAATTGGTCACAAGCCAATACAGTGTCCACTGTGCAGCCAGGTGAGTTCTATTCCCCACCTGGCCAGCTCTGCCACATGTTATGGGATATAGTCCTGGCCAACGAGCTCCAGATCTAGCTTTTAGCCCCCCTGGAGAAAATTTTTTACAACATGCTACCTAGGATGTTGAACAAGGAAGTGAGCTCTTAACTTCACCTTACTCTAAACTATAAAACTTCAGCTATCACTGAGGTGATCAACTTTAACTTTATCATAAATCATCTTCCTTCAACTAAAAAGTACTAATTGGAATTCATGATTCTGGACTAATTGTAGAAATTTATATAAACCAAATTATACCTGTTAGGAGACTGGCTTTCAAAGTGGGTCCCTAGGCAAGGCTATCAGTTTAGCATCCATTAGAAATGTAAGTTCTTGGATACCAAATATAGGACTATGCTGCTGACTAAAAGCATGTCTATTAATCCCTTTATATATCAACCATATTTTAGCTATGTGGAAGTTCCACTCTGGGATCATTCCTTTCTGAACAAAAACCTTAAGCATCTATCCTGTGGTAAAATGAGGTTTTCAGTGTTCATCAAGGAAGCATAGTTTCTTGTTGCCATTGTCATGGCCTCATGGGACAGGGTACCTTGTTCATGAAGCCCCACATTCCCTTCTGGTATCACTAATTAGTGGGAAATATTTCCTATGTGAGCATGGATAAGATGCCAACAAATTTCTTCAGCAGAAACATTTTTCCATATTGGAAATGTGTCTGTGTCCCTCTCTGTGCTTAGTATGGAAACTACATGCTGAGAAAAGCAAGCATTTCATACTTATAGCTGATTTGCTTGAGGGCATCACCTCTGGGGCCTAAGAGAATTACTGGGACACCCTAAGAATATTTTCTCCCAGTCTCATGTAATGCTACATAACTATGTACAGCAATAAATCTTTGTTAATTCAGACTCTGGAAAATCATTACACAGTGGTTAAGGAAGTCTCCAGGATCAAATGCCCATTCTACTGCTTTGGAGAAATCAGCTTTGGGCTGTGAAATTCTAGACTTCTGTATCCCCATGTGTAAAATGGAAGGAATCATTGTTCCTGTTCCATAGGAACAACTCTTAAAATATAAAAGTCAATAGAAGTAGCATATTTAGACTCTGGAATGCCCTAACTTGCAGCCACTACCTCCCACAAAGTAGTCCCTTAAGGTCACACCTGATTAGAAGGGATGCCAGAATGAGGAGTACTGTTCTGGAGACTCTGCTAATACAGCTCTGCCTTCATACCCCTGCTTGCTGCACAATAACTTTCACCTACTGTTTTACAGAAAACAGTTAAAAAAAAAAAAAAAAAAAAAGAGGCTGAATCAAATGAATAAAGAAAATTTGCACTGGAGGCCAAATCAGGTAGGTGGTAACCTGGAGGGGAAAAACTCTGTATGAGGAGGGCACCAGGCTGCAGCTCAAAACTTCTGATTCCTTTCACTATGAGTCCAAAATAAGCTAGTTAAATCCCCTGTGAACCTCTTTTCATTCATACACAAAATATGAAAACAGGGTAAATTTCTAAGATTATTTCCATAATATGACACTAATAATTTTAGATACCCTAAATGGTTTCTTCTACATGCTAATTAAAAATATTTTTTCCTAAAAAGAAAGAAGCATGAAGAAACTCTTGGAGGTGAGATATGTTTTTTACTGTGATTATGGTGATGGTTTCACAGGTACATGAATATTGTCCAAAGTCATCAAATTATATACAGTAATTATGTACAGTTTTTATATGTCACACATACCTGAATTAAACCTAAAAATACCTTTTTTTGGTATCTCCATTTAAAATTTTTTTTTTTAAGATTTTCTTTATTTATTTGCAAAAGAGAGAGACAGCAAAAGAGCACAAGTAGGGGGAATGGTCAAGGGAGAGGAGAAGCAGGCTCTCCACTGAGCAGGGAGTCTGATGCAGAACTCGATCCCAGGAGCCCAGGATCATGACCTGAGGCAAAGGCAGACATCTAACCGACTGAGCCACGCAGGTAGCCTCTCCATTTAGACAATGTCTCCGCTAGCCCGACTTCACTGGGTGAGACTTCATTGTTGTAAGCATTGGAAAGTATAACTATGAAATTTTAAATAACACATTAATTTAGAACCCCTTGTCTTTATCCTTTGTTTTACCACATTGCTTGTAGCCACGACACTTTTTAAACAGAAAGTTCCAATCATTTTGTTATATTAAGAAGGATCCATGCTGAACCAGGGTAGTTACTAATTATTTCAGTTTGGTTTAATGAAAGCTAAAGCTCTTCAAAAAGAGGAGAATGTAAATTCTCTTGTGAGCTGTTAAAGTAATTATTTCAAAAAGCAAAATTCTTCACTATGAGATGTGAAGCATGGTACATGTTTTATATTTAAGTTAATAGAAAATGACTTTTTTTCCCTGTAGAACAAGATGCTGTGGGAACCAGACATTTCTTAATACCAGAACTTCTATTTTAGCAATGTGGCTTATAAATAATAAAGCTTTATAGTGCTTCATTTATGGAACACTTTTGACAAATATAAGGGAATGCTATATATGGTGCTATGGAAAGTAATACTGCAGATTGATATAATGCTATCATGGAAGACAATGGCATTTTTAAAATGCTGACACCCTCAAAATAAACAACTTCCACTTAGGACACCAGCAACAAGCGTTTTCTAAAGCACAAAGCAGAGTATTCTCCAGACCTAGATGGAAAAGATACTGATGTGGTCAAACAAACCAGTGATGGTAGGCAATTAGTGTTATAGACATTAGGAGAAAGGCATACAGTCTTCTCTGAGTGCTTGTTAGGATGTCATATATTTACTTTAGTCATTGGCCACAGCACTGGAAAGAATGACCTTCCAGCTCTGTTGAGGGAATGGACCACAAAAGTATACTACATCTAAGAATTGGAAATCAGGATGGTCAGCTTTCTTCCTTAGTATGGCCTCAGGAAAAGGTGGCCCGAAGTTTATGCCAAGGTTTGTGGCAACCTTCTGGTTCCACTCTTGTTTTGCCATCTACCCATTCATTCATGCTTTCATTATTCCTTTCTTCTACAAAGTGCTATTGGGCACCTCATAAATTCTAGGCTCTGGGCACCAGAGATAAGCAGGGTACAAAGCAAAATCATGAGGCTTCCATGCTAGTCATTAAAAAACAGTTGATAAACAAACAAGAAAGGCATTGGAGTGGTAAGCACTCTCTCAATGATGAAGTATGGTGAATTGCCTGAGAAATGATGTGGTGAACCCTGGATTGGCCTATGGATTTTTGTGAACCCTTGGCTGCATGGCTTATCTGATGCTGCCCAGCTGCACACCAGCCATCTACCCTACCACAGTGCTGAGCAAATCGATGCCAAGACAAGCTATTTGCTTCTGGAGAATGAAATGCCAAGACTGTTCAACAAGCAATATGGAAGAGGGGATTTTGTATCTTTGAATCAAAATGAAAAAAATTAGGCCTATCAGGGGCTGACCAAACTCCTCATTTGTGAAGAAGATTTTATAATCTATTCAACATTCCTAAAAGACTACTGGAGCTTCACAAGCTTATAAAATGCACAGGATAGCTGGGTAATTTTATAGATACTTTTAGATCCATAGTGCCTACAGGAGCCTTTTCAACCCTGCCAACGCAAAATCTGGCCCCATTTGGAAGCTTTGTCTGCATACTTCTGTGAGCCTCTAAGGAGTAGCATCCCTACATGGCTGTCCTTTTCTTTTCAGAGACTATCGTCTCCTGGCACTTCACTGGCTGTCGGCACAGGTGGGCCTCCTTGACTCTCAGAATGCCAGCCTTCATTCTCCCATTGAGTAGACCTATTATGTCTAGTCTTCTCTAGGAACTCTGCCAGACTGAGTCCGGAAACTACTGACCTCCTTAACATCACTGTGTAAAAACAGCTTTAATTTTTTTGTTTTCCATATTTAAAAGATACAAAAAACACCCCAATGGAAGAAAAGTATTTGAACAATTTGTGATTGCGGTGTGCTCTCTTGAACTAAATTTAAGCATGCATGGGTCCCTCTCTCCTCTGTGGAACTGAAGCTATGACTGCAAATTGTCTATACTTGATACACATTGTATACAACAAGGCATTCATGAATGGTCTGTTTATCTTGCTTCAACCGTGGGCTCTCCTCAGGTACTCAAAAGTAAGAGAAAGAGGTTATAGGGCCACAGCAGGAATTTTTAGGATCTTAAGTACAACAGATAAGAAAATACAATAATACATCAAAATCTAGTAAGGCCAGGTAATGGTACCACATAAATATATACATGCTCAGCACAAACTTCAAGTCTTTGAGAAAGAAATTGCTTTAGAATAGCTTAATCATTGAAACAACATGGATGGACCATGAGAGCATTATGCTAAGTAAAATCAGTCGGATAAAGGAAAACAAATACTGTATGATCTCACTTATATGTGAAATTTGAAAAGAAAAACCAAACTCATAAAAAAGGAGATCAGATTAGTGGCTATCATAGGCAAGAGTGGGAGAATTGGATGAAGGTGGTTATAAACTACAAGTTATAAGAAAAAAAAGTACTGGGGATGAAATGTACAACATAATAACAATAGTTAACACTGCTATGTGGCATATTTGAAATATGTTAAGAGAGTAGACCCTAAAATTTCTGATCACAAAGAAAAAAACGTTTTTCATTCTTGTTTCTTTTTTGTGTATATATGAGATGATGGATGTTAACTAAACTCACTGTGTTAATCATTTGCTATCTATGTAAGTCAAGTCACTATGTATACCTGAAACTTCTACAATGCTCTATGTCAAGTACATTTGTATAAAATGGAAAGAGGGATTCCCTGGGTGGCGCAACAGTTTGGCGCCTGCCTTTGGCCCAGGGTGCGATCCTGGAGACCCGGGATCAAATCCCACATCGGGCTCCTGGTGCATGGAGCCTGCTTCTCCCTCTGCCTGTGTCTCTGCCTCTCTCTCTCTCTCTCTCTCTCTCTGTGTGACTATCATAAATAAATAAAAATTAAAAAAAAAAAGAAATAGTTCACAGACACATAAACATTTATGCAGCCAGAACCTGGATTTCTTGTCCCATAGGTAAGCCATCTATGAAGTCTTATATTCCTAGTGAGGAATGGGTTCTATAATTTAAATATTGAATGGCTGAATGAAAAAGAGTCTGCTACATTCCTTTCCACAATGTCTACCATACAGACAAGAAAACTGACCTGGGCAATCTTTTATAAAATACTCTTCATTCAATCATGCTGTTCTTTGTGAATTTAAGTATCCCTGTTTTGGTTTATTGTAAGCTGGTTCCATAATTTAAACCCTCGAAGTCAATTCTTACTTCAAATCTTGAGCTGACATTTAAAAATCTCTCTTCTATGTTTCCTATAGAAAGGAAAAGTAAAATTGACATGGAGGGTCTCTGTGTTCTATACATGATCTCACCAATGTTCACGTCTGCTTGATGATATATGCATCATTATTCACAGTAGCATGTGAGGACACTGACCCTCAGGGTGGTTAAAAAATAAACTGCCCAAGGTCACATAGTAAATGGCTGAACTGGAATTCAAAACTACATGTGTGGATTCCAAGGTCTAGGCTTCCATGAAATGAATCATGTGGCCTCGGGATCCTGCTAAATGTTTTTCCAGCATAACAAAACAGCAGTGAACACTCAAGGGCTCACACTTAATATTTACATGCCTTGGGAGAGAAGGGACTATTTAGAGCAATATCTATTGCAGCATGTAGGTACAATTAGCTGATCTATAATCATCTATTAAACAAAGAATATATAAAATGAGCTATAAATGCCATAGGGGACATGGGAGTTTACAATCTGATGTTCCAGAGTTAAACAACTGTTCCAAAGGAAGAATCCTTAGAAATGCTGCAAGATAGAACCTAACTAAATAATAAGATGTGGAAATTCAAGACACTTTCTACCTGAAATGATGAGGTAGGCTTGAAGTCACAAAGGACATGCCCTAGGTCTTGCAGATTTTAAGAGTCCTAGGAAGGTGGGTGGCATTCTAATGGCATTCTAATTCTAATTTCATTCTAAGGGCTGAAATTCAGAGACCTTGGGATGTGGAAGGAGGGCACGGGAGGGACAATAAGCAGCTCTTCTTTTAAAACCCACTGTTGGGGGATCCCTGGGTGGCTCAGAGGTTTAGCACTTGTCTTTGGCCCAGGGCGCGATCCTGGGGCCCCAGGATTGTGTCCCACGTCCCCAGGATTGTGTCCCACGTCCCCAGGATCGGGTCCCACGTCCTCAGGATCGGGTCCCACGTCCCCAGGATTGGGTCCCAAGTCCCCAGGGCTCCCGACATGGAGCCTGTCTTTGCCTCTCTCTATGTCTATCATAAATAAATAAAATATTTTTAAAAAAGATTTAAAACCCACTGTTGTAGGTCATTTGCTTTTTGAATTCCCACCAGTAGAGTTCAATGCTTTTTAAGGAAACCTCCAACCTTCTGGCTCTGGCTTTAACAGAACTTTTGGTTGAAATGCAAATGGCCCCAGCCCTGCCTGCTGCCACATCATTTTCATAAGAAAGCAATTGTTTGGAATCTGCTTTAGTTCTTTGATCCCAAATGATTTTTCCGTCTCTTTACCTTAAAAATAATTTTAAAAAAATAGTTTTAGGTCTTTAAACAGATACCGTGGTTATCTCACAATAAAAAATATGTGTAGTATTTAGTTTTTGTAAAATGGTTTCCGATTTTGCCTTCTTAGGTTCAGTGGGATATCTCCACAAAGAACCATTCTCACTCTGAAAACTCCTAGTAAATGGGTGATAATGCTGCTTTTTGCTCACACAGGCCAACATCGTCCCAAGTAATCAAGTACTTTGGGACTTTGGAACTGGACACACTATATTATGCCACAATATGGCACCTTGGCAAATTGAATATTTTAAGCTGAAGGGATTCGAGAACATTCTGCATCCTTCTACCCTGAAGCAGGTCATAAAACCTCCCTACACCTAGAGGAAAGTGATGTAGGAAAGATGATAGGATTCAAAGCCAATGACCAAGAAAGAATTCTTGAGACATCTTTGGTGCAAAAAAAAGTGGTTTTCTTAAAGCACGGGGACAGAACCTGTGGGAAGAAAGAACTGCCCTGGGGTCAGGAGGAGTGGCCCATTATATACTTTCAAGTAGGGATCCTGTAAGCTTCACAGGTATTTTGGAAACAAGATTCCCAGGATCCTGAGGGTGCTGGCTATTGCTAGGAACTGTCACTTATTACTGTTTAGTAAAAACTCAGTCATGAGACCCTTCGGATGTATATTGGTGGGTCATATGCTTGGGAGATGATTGCCAACATATATTGTGGCAGGGGGTAGAGGAGGTAAGGGAGATAAGGAAGTTTCCAAAGCAATCTTTATACGTTAAAGTAGATTTACAGGATCCTAGGGGTTCAGCTACGATTGCCTTTTGTCCTTAGCAAAGAAAGTATTAACATGGAGGCAGATGGGTCCCCAGAGGAATGTCACTCTGCCTGTTTCAAGGACTTGTCAATGGGCTATAGGTAGTAAGGAAATTTAATAATTTTTCTTCTGCCTTTGTTTGCCACATCAGAAAGGAACATCCTTATCTTTAAAACAGAGGACACTAAGAAGAAGCAGAAAGACCAGGCCTTAAGTTCCCCATTTAATACTCATATTGTTTGAGTATCATTCTTCCCATGACTTTCCACTCTTCATCAAACCTAGCATAAAAATGCTCAGCTTTAACCACTTCTTTAGGTCTCCATTTTTAAAATAAAGATTCTCTTGCCATGTAAAATTTATGCTAAATAACTTTGTATGCTTTTTTCTTGGTCATCTCTCTTAGTAAACAACAAAATTACTGAGTACATCTTATAGATCCTACTGGCTTTATTCAATGATTCATGAATCAAGGAACTTCCAAGTCTAGTGGATAGAAAGTTGCTCCAAGAAGCTATACAAAATGAATAGGAAGAGGGAAGCAGGAATGAGGAGATTATAGTAGGCACACACACACACACACACACACACACACACACACAAATTGGGTTGTAAGATTACTTTCCTTTAGGGGTTGGCAGAGGTCTATTAACTACAGCTGATTATGATGTGGGAAACAAAGATACATGTTGGCAATCATCCCCCAAGCGTATGACCCACTAATATACATCTAAAAGGATCTCTTGACTAAGCTTTTACCCCCAAGGTACCCCTAAGGGTACCCCTCAAGATTCTGGACACCTGGCTTCCAAAATTCCTTACAGAGTTACGCTACCACTAACCACCTCCTAACTTGAAAGTATAGTGCAGCTCTTTCTGCCTTCAGGTCCTATTCCTGTGTTTTAATAGAAGTACCCTTTGCACTGAAGACATCTCAAGAATTCTTTCTTGGCCATCAGTTCTGAACCCCAACACTTCAATACACATCACTCCTATGGGTGTTTTTTTTTTTTCCATTTTTTGGAACATACAATGTTTGCACTATCATGTTCACATGCTAGGCATTTGCAATTGAACTGAAGTGCCTAAGTAATAGAATATGTATAAGTTCCCTAAAATATATGCATGCTCTCTGCTAGTAAAAGCTTTATGTACTAACCCCACAGGGAGATGGTGCTTTGAGAGCTAACTCTCTTCTCCTTACTTGTAGCAAGTAATGAAAAGATCTTTGGTTTCAACATTTCCTTGGGTTGTATTCCACTTAATGCATCCTAAGCAGTGAATTCCTTGAGTTTGGTTACAATGGGACTTTGTTATAAGCAATTTCATTTTAGGCTCCCTTGTTTTCACATGGGATTGATAAAGGATGGACTTTTATTTTTCTCACTTTAAAGAACCCTGGGGGTGGTGAGTAAGGTGGCTAGGGGCCTTTGGTTCCTCCAGCTCATAGTTCTGTTCATTCTTAGCTGTGTTCTCAACATCGTTAGAACATGGTGGCTGCTAGGACTCCAACTATTGTAACCGAACTAACATTTGCTCCTTGGTGAGTTGCAGATATAAATTATACCAGATAAGTTTGTCCCAACGTAAATTTATTTGCAGCAAATAAAGAGATCATGGGGAATAACTTCCAAAGCCATGAGTCCTCGAGCTAGGGTGAATGGGTTCTTTTTATTTAGAGTTAGGATGAATATTTAGATAGGACAGCCTTGTTTACACTAGCTAGACACTAAACTGACCTTTACTGCTTACCTGCTTGTACTTGCTGACCTTTATCTTACATTTTTCCTTAAGCTCTGCTTTCTGATTTATCTCTTCACTCGGGCAAATGAAACCCAACACTACCTCTCAGGTGATAGCGACTGCCCTGACAAGACCTCCTACTGGCCTAGACCATCCAGACCTTTTGAGCTAAATCCCTGTCCTGTGCTTACGCAGATGGACCATGGAGTGACCTCTGGGATGACAATCACCTTTACCTCATTATAATACTAAAATCTCTGCCCTAAGAGGAGCCACAGACTCATTTACTAACATACAACACATGTCTAGGCATGTTTCTTTAAGGCACATGAGCAATTTTATGCCTCCTCTATGTATGATGACAAGGCTTCCTTATGTAAATATTCATCCTAACCCTCGACAAAAGAAACCCATTCATCCTCTCTCAGGGAGTCATGGCTTTGGAAGCCATTTCCTGTGATATCCTTAATTGCTACAAATAATGTTTTCTTTGTGTGACAGCTAACATGATGCGGTTTCCGTGACTTACCAAGAAGAGAACTCACATTGGTTCAGTTACATTGTCATCATATGTAGAGATGGCAAAAGGTAGTGCAGGTGACTTAAGAAAATATGCCTGTACATACATTGTATGTTATATAAATGAGGCTTATATCCCTCCTTGGGTGGAGACTTTAGTATTATAATGATTTAAAGATAATTGTTGATCATTCTAGAGATCACCTCATGGTCCATCTGTGCAGGTGCAAGTCAGGCAATATGTTCAAACTGATCTGGGTGGTCTAGACTGGCTAGAGTTCTTGTCAGGGCAGTCACTATCACTTGAGGGGTGATTTCAGTTATCTTCTGAAGAGATAATCTGAAGAGATAATTCCAGATTATCCATAAGATAATCTGGAAAGTAAGGAAAGGTCGGTGAGTATAAGCAGTAGGCAGTGAGGGTCAGGTCTTTAGGTCTAGCTAATGACACTATCATATCCCTTTTCCAAGCAGCAGGATAGGAAAGGAACTGAGAAAGGCATCCAGCTTCTCTTAAAGGAGGCTTCCTGGAAGAGAAGATAAGACTTCTACTTACATAAACCTAGACATAAGGCCATACCAGCTTCAAGTAAGGCTGGGAAATAGAACTCTTTCCATGCTTGTTGCTTGTTTCTAACTTAGAATGGGGAAATGGATATTGGGTGACACCCAGCAGCATGTGCCTCTCTGTGACAAAGAGGGCTGGGATAGAGTCGTGTGCTTCCATCGAAAAAGGAAGCTTCAGTTCTAATAAATACCTATGTTTTTGACCCCAGTGTTAGAATGCTGCAGGTCATAAAAATCTGATATTATCAAGTAACTTCAGGTAAACACATTTTTGGTAAGAGGATCCAGAAAATAAAGGAAGACCTTTAAACCACCACATCATTTATCATATTCATTTGCTGGGTAACTATTGATTAAATATAGGGAAAGTCTAGGGGAACCCAGAAGAGGCAATTATATCAGACTTCACAGGTAAGATATATTGTTTCTTCTATCTGCAATGTATGGAGAAGCATTACAAGAAAAGATAGGTATGGGGTTTAGGACATGCTACCTCAAAATATGTTTAGTGCTGTGACATAGTCAACATCTTAAGCTGAAGGAATTTAGGAAAGTGGCAGAATCAAGGAGGTCACTCTGACTCTGCCGCCTCAACCTTCTTTCCTGAAACAGGTCATAAATTTCCCATGTGAAAGTATCCTCCCTTTACCAAAAGGAGGGGAGACATTCTTATCACCACAGACAGGGAACAAGGGGGGCAGGAAATCTGTACAAACAAACCTCATTAAACTGTTATCTTTTTAGTTACCTTTTCACAATCTATTCCCCATACCACAAGTTCCTTTGTCTCATCAATTCTTCACAAATTTATGTTTCTTTGTCTAAAAGGTTTAAAAGCTTCCTTCTCTGGTCACATTCAGGTATTCATTCTCTTGTAAAGCCTCTCATATACATGCAAAAAATTCTGTAAAATTTGTAGGTGTTTCCCCTATTAACCCATCTTTGTTGGTAATTTTCATATCTAGTCAGAGACCCTAATAGAGTCAAGGATAACTTTTTTTCTCCCCTACAAAGGCAACAGCTATGCAAGTGCAGGAAAGGGCTATGGCATGACATCTGAAGCCTCTGCAGACATACAGTATTGGTACACTTGCATAGATACTGGTCTTTCACCTTCCACAATACAGGCCCTCTTGGATCTGTGACCTCTGTCACCAATTATACTATATCAGGCTCCTTGTTTCTTTGAATTCAACTTTTCACTGCTTCTGGTGAGAGTGCTGGTTCTGATCCAACTTGGCCAGGCTGTTCCAGGTATGTAACTCAGCTCATGGTAACTTTGAAGGAATATTCTTCACAAATTTCTACTTCCTCTCCTCCTGCTCTCTGAAACCCTTCCAAGCAGGATTAGTCCTCACCAATCCACCAAAACTGATCTAGTCAGATCAACATTACCTACATGGTGTTATACCCAGCAGGTCTGTATCCTACTTGATCTTTAGGCTGCACTTAGTCCACCTGACTCCATGCCCTCCAGTATCCAATATCCGCATAGGTGTTGTTGTTTCTCTAACTGCCTTTATATCTCTGCCAAATGTCACTTGACCTGAACTCTGCTCACCTTCTCTACCTTGGCACTCAGGGCCCTTTCTTCCATTGACAGCCCTTTATGACTGTTATCACCAGTGAGTATTATTTGTTTACTGTGTAGGTGAAGAAAGATTTTGCTCTGCTCTCTTAGGTTTAAAAGCTGGGTCTGTAAAATAAACTGACAATAGGCAGAATAACAGGATAAAAGGTATATTAAGTTATTAATTTTTAATATGTGCACAGGGCATCACAGAAAAAAAGTGAACATCCAATAAAGTGTTGAGATTAGAGAGCTTCTATACTGTCTTAATATGGGAAAGGGAAGTGGGATATATAGACCACTTAGAGGGGAGAGTCACTGGTTTTGGAGAAAGGTGAATGGGCCCTTAGAAGGGTAGATGGGAGGAATGATCATTTGTGACAACATTTGGGTATGGTGTCCACTTCTAGTCTCCTCTCTCTTGTGATGAGTCAATCTTCCCAAGTTAATGAAAATCCTGAGCAGTGTAGTGAGGAAGGGAATCTATAACTATTGGGTTCCTATTTGGTTATTTTTGGAAGACCTGTCTTTAGGCACAGAAGGATAGTTCTGAGAAAGCTTCTCCTTACATCTGCTGTTTTTCAAGTGCCTATAGCTCAAAATAGTCAATATATTCAAGCAGCATATTTGGGGTGGCATGTCCTGAACTCCTTCAACTCTCTTCCCTATCAGATTCTGTCTTTTCTGCTCAACGCTCTATCCCTGAATTTGCCAGCACCCAGCAAGTGTCTAAGACATATTTATTGGCTAGATGGAATCAGCTGGCTGCCACCAAGGAGACCATGGTTATGTCAGGCACTTCCAGGCTCCTGGATTCCCCTCTTCAGTACAACCATGGCATAGCAATTATCATTGTCAACTTGTTTCAGAGGCTGCTTTTTAGACACCTCACTAAATGTGATCATCTAAATGAGCATAATCCTTCCCAAGGAATCAATTTGGTAAGACATATGTGCACCAACCTCACTGAGGCAGCCATCATCATAATGTTTGAAATCCCTTTCCACAGATTATTTTAGAACACTGAACACATTTCATCAGCACAAATATCTAGACTTCTAAGAACAGAGACAGGAAAATGAGGTTTGAAATTATGCTGTTCAATCTGAATAATTTCTTTCTTTTTTTCTTTTTTTGTCTGAAACAATATATTAACACAAAATAATAAGATCAATCATTTTATATGTGCTGTATATATTAGATTAGCAGTTAATTACATGCAAAAATGTTGTAAATATAGGGAGCAACCTCAGATTCGAGAGATATTGAAAGATAAAAAAATCAACAAGTTCAAATAAGATTCATTGTCTTATATACATGATCTTTATCTCTATATTCTATCCTTATCTATCTCCAGTGCTGCACAATTTTTTAAACATTACATTAGAAAAGAAACCTGACTTTTTCTGTCGATAATAAAACTATTTAGGTCCATTTTAAATATCATCTATAAAATATCTTTAAAAAGCAATCTTATTAATAATGAAAAGTTCTCAAATTAGTCTGGAAGTCAAAATTAGGTTACTTTATCACTCTTGTTTTAAAAAATTAATAAAATGGTTTCAGAGGAGAATCTCTCATCACTTGTTCTTTCTCAAGTAAAATGAGATTTGTCCACTAGAGGAAATCCTGGTAAATCTATCAACCAGTTAATTCTCTCAGTAATTCCTCTTTGGGTTTCAGATCCTCGTACTATTTTTCCCTAGAGATGGACTGGAAAGGAGTTCTTGTGACATTTTGAATTACTAAAGCATCCTCACCTGTACAAACTGACAACACATCTGCAGATGGTCCATGAAGTATTATCGTGAACAATTTACATTTTGCTACACTAAAAGTAAATGTACAAAGTACTCAGGAAGATTTGGTATCTTTCATTTCTGTTACAGTAGGAGGATTATTTGCTTTTTAAACAATTAATTCTAAGTTTTAATTGAGTCTGTAATACATAATAACTCTATATGTAGACACTTTAAAATATTTTTTTTTCAACTTTTTATTTATTTATGATAGTCACAGAGAGAGAGAGAGAGAGGCAGAGACACAGGCCGAGGGAGAAGCAGGCTCCATGCACCGGGAGCCCGATGTGGGATTCGATCCCGGGTCTCCAGGATCGCGCCCTGGGCCAAAGGCAGGCGCCAAACCGCTGCGCCACCCAGGGATCCCTATGTAGACACTTTAAATGGCAATTACAATGTTAAAATGTACAAATAACAGGATATTTGATAAATGACCTGGTAGGTAGTTAGAATCTAATGTCCATATTTTTTTTAAGATTTTATTTGTTTATCTGAGAGGGAGAGACAGAGACGAGATAGTGACCAAGATAGCACAAGCAGGGAAGAGAGGTAGAAGCAGGCTTCCCGCAGAGCAGGGACCTTCCCCCTACCTCCCCGCCCCCAATGAGGGGCTTTATCCCAGGACCCTGAATCATGACCTGAGCTTAAGGCAGATGTTTAACCTACTGAGCCACCCAAGTGCCCCCTAATGTCCATATTTTACAGACAAGACAAAAGCCTGAGGAAGTCAGATGTCCAGCTATACCACATAAATAATTTATGTCAAAACTAGAATCACATTCAGTTCTATTGATACATATACTAACTTGGCTGCTCACTGAAGCAATATGCGAATTTGCACGTTCCCTCACATAGAAAGACCTTTTAGGTAAAAATAAATTTTACTTCAAAAGTAGGTAAATTTCTTTATATGAAATAATATGGCAGTGATATTTTTCCTGTCAAATCATGGGAAAATCTATCTTATGTTATTTATTATTTTAGCTAAAGGAAAGAAAAAATGAGATCTGTGCTGTAAATCATATTTAGATGGTAATATCAATCATAACTTTGTGAAAAATATTATAAATCTCTGGTCTATGCCATCAGTATGAATTGAATTTGAATATTTTCCAGTAAAAGTACTGGAAGTAACTAGTTGGCATTTTTCTTTATTTCCAATCTACTCTTTGCTGTCTTATCTTTATTATGGATGTATTTATGTTAGAGTTTACTAAAAAAAAAAACTCATTATTTTCAAGTTAGATCATTCAAGTCCATTTATTCAGTGACTAAGATGATCAGTTAACAAACCATTTCCTTGACATTTCTATTTTTTGTTGAGAATTAATGAATTAATTCACTTATTCAACTTATATGTTCATTGTTTTATTAACTTATTTTACTCATCCTTTCAGTGTTTTTTTTTAATATTTTTATTGGAGTTCAATTTGCCAATACCTAGCATAACACCCAGTGCACATCCCGCCAAGTGCCCCCATCAGTGCCCATCACCCAGTCACCCCAACCCCCCGCCCACTTCCCATTCCATTAACCCTTGTTCATTTCCCAAGTTACTAGTCTCTCATGTTTTGTTGCCCTCACTGATATTTTCACTCATTTTCCCTCCTTTCCCTTTATTCCCTTTCACTAATTTTTATATTCCAAAAATGAATGAGACCACATAATGTTTGTCCTTTTCCGACTGACTTATTTCACTCAGCATAATACCCTCCAGTTCCATCCACGTCGAAACAAATGGTGGGTATTTGTCGTTTCTAATGGCTGAGGAATATTCCATTGTATACATAAACCACATCTTCCTTATCCATTCATCTTTTGGTGGACACCGAGGCTCCTTCCACAGTTTGGCTATTGTGAACATTGCTGCTATAAACATTGGGGTGCAGGTGTCCTGCCGTTTCACTGCATCTGTATCTTTGGGGTATTACCCAGCAGTGCAATTGCTAGGTCAGGGCAGATCTATTTTTAACTCTTTGAGGAACCTCCACACAGTTTTCCAGAGTGGCTGCACCAGGTCACATTCCCACCAAGGGTGCAAGAGGGTTCCCCATTCTCCACATCCCCTCCAACATTTGTAGTTTCCTGCCTTGTTAATTTTCCCCATTCTCATTGGTGTGAACTGGCATCTCATTGTGATTTTGATTTGTATTTCCCTGATGGCAAGTGATGTGGAGAATTTTCTCATGTGCTTGTTGGCCATGTCTATGTCTTCTTCTGTGAAATTTCTGTTCATGTCTTGCCCATTTCATGATTGGATTGTTTATTTCTTTGCTGTTGAGTTTAATAAGTTCTTTATAGATCTTGGATACTAGCCCTTTATCTGATACGTCATTTGCAATATCTTCTCCCATTCTGTAGGTTGTCTTTGAGTTTTGTTGACTGTTCTTTTGCTGAGCAGAAGCTTCTTATCTTGATGAGGTCCCAAAAATTCATTTTTGCTTTTGTTTTTCTTGCCTTCATGGATGTATCTTGCAAGAAGTTACTGTGGCCAAGTTCAAAAATGGTGTTGCCTGTGTTCTTCTCTAGGATTTTGATGGAATTTTGTCTCATATTTAGAACTTTCATCCATTTTGAGTTTATCTTTGTGTATGGTGTAAGGGAATGGTCTAGTTTCATTCTTCTACATGTGGATGTCCAATTATCCCAGCACCAATTATTGAAGAGACTGTCTTTTTTCCAGTGGATAGTCTTTCCTCCTTTATCGAATATTAGTTGACCACAAAGTTGAGGGTCCACTTCTGGATTCTCTATTCTGTTCCATTGATCTCTGTGTCTGTTTTTGTGCCAGTACCACACTGTCCTGATGACCACAGCTTTGTAGTACAACCTGAAATCTGGCATTGTGAAGCCCCCAGCTATGGTTTTCTTTTTTAATATTCCTCTGGCTATTTGGGTTTTTTTCTGATTCCACACAAATCTTAAGATGATTTGTTCCAACTCTCTGAAGAAAGTCCATGGTATTTTGATAGGGATTGCATTGAATGTGTAAATTGCCCTGGGTAACATTGACATTTTCACAATATTAATTCTTCCAATCCATGAGCCTGGAATATTTTTCCATCTCTTTGTGTCTTCCTCAATTTCTTTCAGAAGTGTTCTATAGTTTTGAGGGTATAGATCCTTTACCTGTTTGGTTAGGTTTATTCCTAGGTATCTTATGCTTTTGGGTGCAATTGTAAATGGCATTGACTCCTTAATTTCTCTTTCTTCAGTCTCATTGTTAGTGTATAGAAATGCCACTGACTTCTGGACATTGATTTTGTGTTCTGCCACACTGCTGAATTGCTGTATGAGTTCTAGCAATCTTGAGGTGGAGTCTCTTGGGTTTTCTATGTATAGTATCATGTCATCTGCAAAGAGGGAGAGTCTGACTACTTCTTTGCCAATTTGAATGCCTTTTACTTCTTTTTGTTGCCTGATTGCTGAGGCTAGGACTTCTAGTAGTATGTTGAATAGCAGTGGTGAGTGGACATCACTGTCTTGTTCCTGATCTTAGGGAAAAGACTCTTAGTGTTTCCCCATTGAGAATGATATTTGCTATGGGCTTTTCAAAGATGGCTAATAAGATGCTGAGGAATGTTCCCTGTATCCCTACACTCTGAAGAGTTTTGATCAGGAATGGATGCTGTATTTTGTCAAATGCTTTCTCTGCATCTATTGAAAGGATCATATGGTTCTTGTTTTTTCTCTTGTTGATATGATCAATCACATTGATTGTTTTACGAGTGTTGAACCAGCCTTGCATCCATCCGGGGATAAATCACACTTGGTCAGGGTGAATAATCTTCTTAATTCACTGTTGGATCCTATTGGTTTGTATCTTGTTGAGAATTTTTGCATCTGTGTTCATCAGGGATATTGGTCTATAATTCTCCTTTTTGGTGGGGTCTTTGTCTGGTTTTGGAATTAAGGTGATGCTGGCCTCATAGAAAGAATTTGGAAGTACTCCATCTCTTTCTATATTTCCAAACAACTTTAGTAGAATAGGTATGGTTTCTTCTTTAAACTTTTGATAGAATTCCCCCTGAGAAGCCATCTGGCCCTGGACTTTTGTGTCTTGGGAGGTTTTTGATGACTGCTTCAAATCCTCCCTGGTTATTGGTCTGTTCAGGTTTTCTATTTCTTCCTGTTCCAGTTTTGGGAGTTTGTGGTTTTCCAGTAATGCGTCCATTACTTCTAGATTGCCTAATTTATTGGCATATAGCTGCTCATAATAAGTTTTTAAAATTGTTTGCATTTCCTTGGTTTGTGGCGATCTCTCCTGTCTCATTCATGATTTTATTAATTAGAATCTTCTCTCTTTTATTTTTAATAAGGCTGGCTAATGGTTTATCTATCTTATTAATTCTTTCAAAGAACCAACTCCTGGCTTTTTAATCTGTTCCACAGTTCTTCTGGTCTCTATTTCATTGAATTCTGCTCGAATCTTTATTAACTCTATTCTTCTGCTAGGTGTAGGTTTTATTTGCTGTTTTTTTCTCCAGCTCCATTAGGTGCAAGGTTAGCTTTTGTATTTGAGTTCTTTCCAGTTTTTGGATGAATGCTTGTATTGTGATTTATTTCCCCCCTCAGGACTGCTTTTACTGTATCTCCAAGATTTTGAACGGTTGTATCTTCATTCTCATTAGTTTCCATGAATCTTTTTAATTCTTCCCTAATTTCCTGGTTTACCCTTTCATCTTTTAGCAGGATGGTCCTTAACGTCTCCATGTTTGATATCCTTCCAAACTTCTCCTTCTGATTTAGTTCCAGTTTGAAAGCATTATGGTCTGAAAATATGCAGGGGACAATCCCAATCTTTTGGTATCGGTTAAGATCTGATTTGTGGTCCAGGATGTGGTCTATTCTGGAGAAAGTTCCATGTGCACTTGAGAAGAATGTGTATTCAGCTGCGTTTGGATGTAAAGTTCTGTAGATATCTGTGAAATCCATCTGGTCAAGTGTATCATTTAAAGCTCTTGTTTCTTTCAAGATGTTGTGCTTAGAAAATCTATCATTTGCAGAAAGCACCGTGTTGAAGTCTCCCAGTATAAGTGTATTATTATCAAAGTATGTCTTAACTTTGGTTACTAATTGATTGTTATACTTGGCAGCTCCCACATTCGGGGCATAAACATTCATGATTGTTAGGTTTCTTGTTTGATAGATCCTTTAAGTATGATATAGTGCCCTCTTCATCTCTCACTACAGTCTTTGGGATAAACTTTAATGTATCTGATATAAGGATTGCTACCCCTGCTTTCTTTTGAGGACTATTTGGATGGTAAATGGTTCTCCAACCTTTTATTTTCAGGCTGTAGGTGTCCTTATGTCTAAAATGAGTCTCTTATAAACAGCAAATAGATGGATCTTGCTTTTTTATCCAGTCTGAAACCCTGCACCTTTCAATGGGGTCATAAAGCCCATTCATGTTCAGAGTTATTGTTGAAAGATATGAATTTACTGTCATCATGATACCTATTCAGTTCCTGTTTTGGTGGATTGTTTCCTTGAACTTCTTCTTTCTTTTACAGGGTCCCCCTTAATATTTCTTGCAGAGCTGGCTTGGTGGTCACATATTCTTTCAGTTTCTGCCTATCTTGGAAGCTCTTTATCTCTCCTTCTATTCTGAATGAGAGTCTTGCTGGACAAAGTATTCTTGGCTGCAGGTTCTTCTCATTCAGGACCCTGAATATATTGTGCCAGCCCTTTCTCGCCTGCCAGGTCTCTGTGGAGAGGTGTTCTGTTATCCTAATACTTCTCCCCATAAAGGTTATGGATTTCTTGTCTTTTGGTGCTTTAAAGATCTTGTCTTTATCTTTGGAATTTGCAAGTTTCACTATTAAATGTTGAGGTTTTGAAGGTTTTTATTGATTTGGGGTGGGGGGGATCTCTCTATCTCCTGGATATGATTGCTTATTTCCCTTCCCAAGTTAGGGAAGTTCTCAGCACAAAAAAGTGATTTGTTCAAATATACTTTCTGGACCTCTGTCCCTTCAGCACCCTCGGGAACACCAATAAATGTAGATTTTTTTTCCCTCTGAGGTTGTCATTTATTTCCCTTAACCCATCCTCATGATCTTTTCATTGTTTTTCTCTTTTTTCCTCAGTTTCCTTCCTTGCCATCAACTTGTCTTCTATGTCACTCACTCATTCTTCTACCTCGTTAACCCTCATCATTAGGACCTCCAGTTCGGATTGCATCTCATTTAAATGATTTTTTTTTTTTATTGGTGTTCAATTTACTAACATACAGAATAACACCCAGTGCCCGTCACCCATTCACTCCCACCCCCCGCCCTCCTCCCCTTCTACCACCCCTAGTTCGTTTCCCAGAGTTAGCAGTCTTTACGTTCTGTCTCCCTTTCTGATATTTCCCACACATTTCTTCTCCCTTCCCTTATTTTCCCTTTCACTATTATTTATATTCCCCAAATGAATGAGAACATATAATGTTTGTCCTTCTCCGACTGACTTACTTCACTCAGCATAATACCCTCCAGTTCCATCCACGTTGAAGCAAATGGTGGGTATTTGTCATTTCTAATGGCTGAGTAATATTCCATTGTATACATAAACCACATCTTCTTTATCTTCTTTATCCATTCATCTTTCGTTGAGGCTCCTTCCACAGTTTGGCTATCGTGGCCATTGCTGCTAGAAAATGATTTTTAATTTCAACCTGATTAGATCTAAATTCTGCAGTCATGAAGTCTCCTGAATCCTTTATGCTTTTTTCTTGAGCTACCAGTAGCTTTATAATTGTGCTTCTGAATTGGATTTCTGACTTTGAATTGTAATCAAATTTTGTAACTCTTTGGGAGAGAGGACTGCTTCTGATTACTTCTTTTGTGGTGAGTTTTTCCTTCTAGTCATTTTGCTCAATGCAGAGTGGTCACAAACAAGTTGTACTGGAAAAAGGAGAAAAAGAGAGGGGAAAAAAAGGGGGGGGGGAAGAAGGGGCGAACCCCTTAAAATCATTTAAGGGTTCTTTCCTCTTAGTGTGGGGCCCCTTATCCCCGCCTGCCTGCCTTCCAACTCCCTTCATCAGTTGTGAGACCTCAAAGGGTTTCTCAGGTGAAAAAGGTTTGGCCAGACATTACCTGTAGAAATTGGATCTACAGTAATATAGTATTATATATAAGGAACAAGAAGATATTCTTACAGGAGGTAAAGTAGGCTTTGGTAGCACAATGGCAATGGGTGACATGAGATAAGGATCTTGTGACAAGTGACTAGTTTTTTTGACAAAATAAGGAGACAGAAGTTTAAGTAAAATTGTCTTTGGAAGATAATCTCTAATTGATCTCTGATCTCCAACTGAAAATTTTTCCATAAATGCAAAATATTTCCATTTTAATCCAGAGCATTATCTAAAATCTAGACCAAAAAAAAAAAAAAAAACAAGTCAAACAGCAAGTACTTAGTAAACTAACATATGACAATAATTTACATTTCATTATATTGCCCTGGAACACCAGCAGGATCCTTGTGAATCTGAACCAGCTGAATCTTCAAAGGGTTTAGGTATAAGTGCATTTATCATTTTAATTTTTTGCTTACCAATGTTTCCTTTATACTCTTATTGATCAGTTAATTCCTTGTTAACAGGAACATCACATTAAGCATATCTCAATTCTTTATTTATTCATGAGTGACACAGAGGGAGGGCGAGAGAGAGAGAGAGGCAGAAGCAGGCTCCATGAAGGAAACCTGATGTGGGACTCGATCCCGGAACTCCAGGATCATGCCCTGAGCCAAAGGCAGACGCTAAACCGCTGAGCCACCCAGGTGTCCCCATATCTCAATTCTTAAGTTATGAATAATAATTTACCATGCCTTACTTATTCATAAAAGAATACTATGAATGAAATTTTCAAGTTTGTCTATGAGATATTTGTATCTTTTTTTTTTTTTTTTTTTTTTTTTTAATTCATGAGAGACACACACAGAGAGAGGCAGAGACACAGGCAGAGGGCGGAGCAGGCTCCAGGACTGCGAGATCATGCCCTGAGCCAAAGGCTGAAGCTTAACCACTGAGTCACCCAAGCATCCTTATGAGATATTTTTAGATCTCTTTTTCCTTACACTTGAGGAAGGAAAATATATGGAATAATCAATGACTACAGAAGCCAGAGGTATAAATAACAACAGCTGATAAGGAGTCTTCCCCAATAAGTTTCGAAAATGAAGTCTCACAGCTGTTGGCTGCCATTTTTAATGAGCTTGCAGATTATTACTGGCAAAAGGGAACAATTTAAAAATAGTTGTTAGAGCTGTTGAGTTATGGAAAATAAAACCTGAATTGTGTTGAATAAGATCATTTTCTTCATGTGTCTGAGGAGAACCAGAGGTTAGCATTAACCTAGGATCTAAGGACCTAAGTAAGCAAGAAAGCAGAGGCTGACCTAGAGACTTCAGTGATGAGGCTGAAGGGGAGCAGAATATTCCACTGTAAAATATGCCTCTGGCATAAGGATTATTTAGTGGTGATTATTTTGAGAAATAACAGAGGTGGGACAAGCTTTGAAAACTGAGAAATTACTCTTTTGTTAGGAAGTTTACATTTATAAAGATAAGTCAGTCGGAGAAGGACAAACATATGGTCTCATTCATTTGGGGAATATAAAAAATAAGGAAAGGGAATAAAGGAGAAAGGAGAGAAAATGAGTGGGAAATATCAGAAAGGGAGACAGAACATGAGAGACTCCTAACTCCGGGAAACGAACCAGGGGTGGTGGAAGGGGAGGTGGGCGGGGGGTGGGGGTGACTGGGTGACGGGCACGGAGGGGGGCACTTGATGGGATGAGCACTGGGTGTTATTGTATATGTTGGCAAATTGAACACCAATAAAAAATTAATTTATAAAAAAAAATCTCCATTTGTAAGGGTGTCTGCCTCTCTCTACTAAGAAGAGGAAGATGACTCAGTGGAGCAGGCTTGGATTTAAATCTTCATAACAAACTTTATCCTTGTTTATCTTGCTCTTCCTCATCTGCTTCTCATAACTGGTCTCCTCCTACTTTTCTTTCTTTCACTTGCAGCTTTAACCACCTCAGGGAGTGCCCTGAGGGAGGGATACCTTCTTACTTTTGAACAGAGAAGGTTCTGGCTCCCTACTTGGCTCTGCTGACACTGCCTGGCTGGGAAGGGCCCCTGGTTCGTGTCCTCCACCTGTCCTTCAATGACAGGATGGAGAAAGGAATGAGGCCCTTACTAGTGCTGAAGTCACAACTTTCCTCTGCGCTTTCTTGGACTCATGCAGAGAGGGAGGGACAGTGGGGCTCCTTGGAGCCACCAGGTAAGGATGGAAGTCCAGATTCCCTACTCAGCGTTTTCTAACATAATCCTGGCAGGAGATGATGGTCATTACATCTAAGTGAGGTGGAAATACAGGCTTTCCCTTGAGCCTTTCATTTTGGGGAGAGAGGAAAGGCTGTAACTTTTTTCAATGGTATTTTCTGAAAGTTTACTTTTTTTTTTTTTTTTTTTTTTTTTTAGGCTGCTTCTTTCCTGGTCTTTTAGCTAGGGAGAGCAGACTTTTCTTGAAGTATTTCTTATTATCTTGCCCATTGATTTTCCAGTTTGTCTGCTTCTCTAGTACACTTTCTGGTATATATAAGGAAAAAAGAAAACAGTACATTAATTGCAGTGTGGGTCCTTGAGTCTCAAAACCTCATATGGACTTTCTTTTCCCCACCTTTCAGAATCGCCTTATGTTTATACCGTATATGATGTCCAGGCATTTAAGCTACATTTCATGGAGTGTTTCAATGTCCATCTAGTCCTATTTCTCTTCTATCTTAAGAATTTCTGTTAGCACCTTTTTTTTTAGAGCAGGTCTTCTGATTATGAATGCTCTTAGTTTCCCTTTATCTGAGTATGTCTCTTTCCTGAAGGATATTTTCACTGATTGTAGGATTCTGAGTTAATTTCTTTCTCTTCAGTGCTTTATGAATATTGTAAGGCTTCCTTTCGGTCTCTATAATTTCTGATGAGAATTCCATAGTTATTTGTTATTACTCTGTAGATAACACATTATTTTTTCTGTGGCTGCTTACACAATTTTTCTATTCTTTTAAGATTGCAGCAGTTTATTTATGATGTACCTGGGTGTGGATTTCCCTGGTTTTATTCTCATTGGAATTCACTTTGCCTCTTGAATCTGTAGTTTCATGCTTTTGCCCATCTTGGAAAGTTTTTATCGTTATTTCTTCAAAAAATTTTTTTGTGGCCTGTACTCCTTCTTTTCTCTTTCTGGGACCCTGAAGACATGAACATTGTATCTTTTATTATTATTTCACATGTCTCTAAGACTCTTCATTTTTTCACCAATCTTTTTTTCTCTCTGTTGTAGAGATTGCATAATTTTTCCAATTCCTTTGTCATCACATTGTTAACATATTTTAATTGTTTTTTTCCCAACTTGTAGAAGCCACTTTTAGGCAACCAACTTAAGCAATGGAAGCCTGAGAAAGGCAGTAGGGTCCACCTGCTGAATACAAATGGGCACATTAGGCAACCTATCTCAAAATATCCATAAGCCCCAGCTGATCAATGGGTTACTTAAACCAGGAAACAGGTACCCAAAGAGGAAAATGCCGTGTGATCCCATATCTCCGCACCTTCCCCCTTAACTACATCCCCCACCACTGCTTCCTTGTACAATCTCTCCCTTGCTGTTCTGCACACTGCTCCCTACCATTGTATTCTATAAACTTCTATCTCCTTTGTTCTGCTTGGGTGAATTCTTCCACTTGCTGGCTTCCACCCATTTGGGTCACCCCACATTTGGTGGCCTATATGGGGAGCTGTTGCTGGCTGGGATTCTCCCTGAATTCTCTGGGAATTTCTTGAGACTTTCCCTGAGTGGACCCACTCTAGTACTCTGTACTCTTTGGGGAACTGATGATGTCTACCTGAGGTTACTCCTTGGTGAGGATAGGAAACCCCAGGGGGAACTAGCCTGATAGCTTCCCCCTGAAAGAGTAAGGGATTTCCCCTTTTGCCCTCTGGAAGGATCCTTCCTTCCTTCTCCTTTCTCTTCAGCCTTTTAGCCGCCGAACCATAGTACTCTTCCGAACTGAAGATTTCAGGCCAGGGAAGCTCCTTGGTGTGGTCTAAAGGTCTGAGAGCAAACTGTTTGGACTGGTCAGTGCCAATGAGGGTGAAGGACCCCTTTTCCTCTATTCTTTCACTCTCTCCTCCCAGGGGTTTGCTCACAACGTGCAGTATAGTTAGCAGCGGAGGCTCACCCAGGGAGATTTGCATACTTTAAAGTCTCAGTTGGAACCCTTTCCTGACACTAGTTGACTCCCAGCCACCTTACTTCTTTTCACCTCTTCCCCCTATTTCTTTGTTTCTATAGGTCTGGATACCACCTTGATCTATGGACATATATGTTCTTATGTATCTGAGCATCTGAGTGGTGTGTCCTCCCTCTCTTCTCTGACTCAATTTGGCCACAGAGTGTCTGGCTTTTCCTGTTGCAGGGGATGCCCCAACAAGAAATGCCATAGCTATTTGCCATGACCCTCTTCTTGGTGGGACACCCCAGTAGAGTCAGTCACCCTGTGTAAGAGCCATTCCTTCTTCAGGTCAGTGGGATGTACTGACTGAAATCATAATCACAAGTGGGAGCTCCATTCTCTTTAGCAGGACAACCGTTTGGGAATCAGCAGCTGGTCTTTCCCACTGTGGGAAAAACTCCCTCTATTCCTCTGGACTCACACTTGGGTTGGATTCTTAAAAAATCAGAATTCCTCAAAATGATCAGAGGTCTCATATGTACAAGTCTTCATGGAGTTGTTCCCAAAGCTCCGATCTCCACAAAAACTGTAGAAAATGTCTTGCTTAGTTTCATGGTCATCTGACCCTTAGGATAGCTATCAAACCTGAAACTTTCAAGTTTTGCTAAGTTAAATGACTATGATTAGTTGAATTGAATTCATTGGCTATCATTTGTTTGTTTGCTTGTTTTTTCCAAGTAAGATAAAACATTGAAACAAATTTCTAAACATAAGGTTTATCTGCTTTTGGCTTCTTATTGAAAAGAAACTAAAGATACTTGGGTCTGTTGGAAAACATAATTTGTGCTTAATCAATTCTTACATTTGTCATTTAAAGAATTCTAGTGTAATAGGACAGTTCACAACTGTTTACTACTGAGTTTTCACTGGAGACTAAAGTTTCTAAGGGTTAAAATTCTGCTAGATGTAATTGAGACTGATAGAAATAAGGGAAGCAAGTTTGTATGTAGGAAAGTAAGACATATATGAGAAAGATATAAGGAATGGGAATACATTTTGTTGAGGTAAAAGAAAGTAATTTTGTCCTAAAATGAGACAATTATTTGTACAGAAAAGGCTCCAGACAAAATCTGAATGTGAAAGAAAGTTGCAGAAGGCTTGTGAAGGGAAATCTTTGGAAAAAAATTATGTGTGGTCAAGATCAACTAAGACTGAGATGAATGGCTTTTAAAAGTACACTGACAGGAGATTTATTCTCTGTTAAAAAGAAAAGTTTTCTTGGATCCTTGGTCTGTTCTGATGTAAACAAAGTTTTTTTTTTCTCTTTTGTTTGCCCAGAAAAACTAAAGTTCCTACTGTTTCACCAGGTCTCAGATAATCCATAATCCTATGTAAGCATGTGCTTTATAATGTTCTGAGGTTTTATACAAGTTTATCTGAAAGCTAAATTGTAAATGAAGCTTTTTGACTAATTAGGACTTTTTATTTGGTATGTTAAGTTACTCTGAAGCACTGTGTAACAAATAATGTTATGCTTTAGGTTATGTTGTTTGGGTAAATGCTATAACTATTCTGGAGATTATTTGCAATTTCTAAAGTCTTAATATGTTTTGGCATAAGGCCATTACTTGATATTCTTTCTGATAACTGAAGTATTATATGTCACAAAAATAACTGGATTTCCTTGTCAGCCATATTATAATGCACTCTCATATCAGGTTTTTAACCACATCATTTTTGAGTCTTTTGTCATTTAGTTACTGTTCTTATCTCTTGCAAAATGTGTTTCGTCTTTAAGGAGATTCATTAAAAAAAAAGACTTTTGACAAACACAGGTTTGTGTGTTTTTTAAAAAAGATTTTATTTACTTATTTGAGAAAGAGAGAGAGTGAGTGAGAGAGAAAGCATGAGCAAGGTGAAGGGCAGAGGGAGAAGCACACTTCCCACTGAGCAGGGAACTTGATGGCAGGGCTCCACCCCGGGACCCCGGGATCATGATCTGAGCCAAAGGCAGACACTTAACCAACTGAGCCATCCAGGTGCCCCAAGCACAGATTTCTGATACCTTTAAAATCATAAAGCTAAAAAGGGCCAGAATTTCCAGAGCTAACTAAAAAAAAAAAAAAAAAAAAAAAAAAAACCTGCATTCAAACCGAACGAGAATTAGTAACATGGGACTAAATTAATTGAGGAAGATGATTAGTTTTTATGACTCTTGCTTGAAACATTGCTGTTTCTCCAATGTTTGCTTTCCCAGATTAAGAAAAATTTCTCTCGGGGATTCCTGGGTGGCTCAGCAGTTTAGTGCCTGCCTTTGGCCCAGGGCGTGATTCTGGAGTCCCAGGATCGAGTCCCACATCAGGCTCCCTGCATGGAGCCTGCTTCTCCCTCTGCCTGTTTCTCTGTCTCTCTTTCTCTCTGTCTCTCATGAATAAATAAATAAAATCTTTTTTAAAAAAAGAAAATTTTCTTTTAAGATATCCATGATACACAGAAATATGATAAAGTATTCTATTGTGCACAAATTGAAGCATTTTTTTTCTAGCTACCTGAACCCTCCAGAATTCAGAAAAGTCTCAATATTCTTACTCTTATGGTAATTATGATTATTTGCATAAGTTCAATAAGAATTTGTCCTTCTTATAACAGGGCACCATTGGAAACACTGAGATTTTACCAAGGCTTTGATTGGTATGTCGTATCCGGGAGAGATATGCATAGACTCAGATATGAACAGAAAGCTTTAAGGAACTAAAGTTGACTTTATGAAGCCAATGGAGCCCCTTGGAAATATTGGCTTGATACCTTGCTTGCTTACAGAGTTCCCAGCAGCCTCATCAGGTGAGTAAAAGATGTCACTTCCTGGCAGGTACAGGAACCTCAGGAGTGGTGGGCAGGGGTGTGGGGGTAGGGGTAGGGGTAGGTGGTGGCTTTAGAAGAGGAATACACCCAAATCTGTAAACATTGAAGCATGTCTGATGGCAAGTATTTGGCTTGGCTTCTAACTTTGAGAGTCCATTAAAAGTTCAATTTAGAGATTTTATAAAAAATTCAGCAAAGCAGATTTTAAGGGATCTATATGATCAATCACTATTCTTGCTGAGCTTATGTAACTGTTAGGCCAAGTTTGCTAAAATTAGACAAAAATTAGGATGATTATAGACAGAAAATATATCTCAACATCTTTGTAGATATTAGGTTTTTAATACTATTTATCATAAACTAGACAAGTTTCTGAATTTTTTGGTTTTCTTATATTTATAGCAATGGCTTTCCAGACTAAGGTTTCCAATCTTCTTCCATTCTCTTAACTTTAAGATATCTAAAACTAAAACTTTTCCTCTAAATCCCTGAAAACTGATGCTGGACAACTTGAGGTCAGCTTCAGAGAAACTGCTACAAAACTCATATATAGACAATCTTTGTGTTTGTGGCTCTAAGGGTCATTCAAAAGGATCACCAGAGACATTTGAATTACAAACCAAAAAACCCATTTGATTCCTGCTGCCTGTTCCCAATCCATCTGAGGATGCTTTAAGCCTGACATCTAAAAATCTTCTCACTGGCAGTACTCAAGACTCAAGACACTGGATTTGTTATTTGCTCCAATCATTAACTTACATTTTTCTTTTGTTTCCAAAAAGGTTCCTCTTATTGACTATGTGATTGCTTGCTAAACAAAACAGAATGTATGATGGCAAACACCACCTGCCACACAATTAAGGCCTTAAATGACTCTCAAAATGGCATTACATTATTAGATACTGAAATAACTCAAATGCATAAACCAGTCTTACAAAACAGAATGGAATTAGATGTCTTGACAGCAGCACAGGGAGAAACATGTGCCATTATTAAAACAGAATGTTGCATATATATTCTGGTTTACTACAAAAATGTAACAGGATATTGCTAACAGATATAAATGAATTGGTGCTTTAAACTATCTTTCTCCTGTAGTGATTGGCTAAACTCCTAGTCTGGGGGAAAATATTGATCAACTATCAAAGGCTTTTTATTGGGCTTTTCCCCCCACAATAATATGAACGTTATTTTGTGTCTTTTCCAGTGTCTCCTTGCCTGGTGTCAAGACTCCCTCCCTGCCATAACTTCAAACTGAGAGATAATCTTCTCTGCTCAAAGAAACTCCTATATGTTATCAACTCTAGACACAGCTGCCTCAGCCTTCCATAACTCCTATTAAAATCCCAACTCACCAAAGTTGACTCAAGACAGGGATATGTCTATGCCATTCATTCAGCATGAAGCAGCTACTAAAGATGAGACCTCCACTCAAATGCCAAAGATGTGTCATTGTTGATCAGTCAGAGAGGAATGTAGAGACCACTTTTAGGCAAACAATTTGACAATGGAAACTTGAGTAAGGTAGAAGGGTCCACAGTAACCCCCAACTCCCTGGCTGGATACAAATAGGACCTTTAGGCAATTCACCTGAAAATATCCATAAGCCCTCACTGACTAATGGTTTACTTACACTAGGACACAGGTACCAAAAATGGAAAATTCCATTTGTTCCCCTATCTCCTCACCTCTTTAACTATAGTGCCCCACCACTGCCTTGTGGCAGAGAATCTCTGCTTTGCTGTCCTGCCCACTGCTCCTTTGCATTTTATTCAATAAATTTCTCTTTTCTTCTGCCTGAGTGAATTCTTTCACTACCCACACTGCCAGTCTCCACTCAATTATATCACCACATATTTGGTGGCTCCCATACAATCAGACACCCCCCGCCCCATATCTGAGTTGAAATTTTCATGCTCTTTGTCAAATGACTTCTGTTTGTATCCTGGACCTTTAGAGATTTAAACAATGAAATGCTGGGTCATTTTTTTAATTAATTTTTTGATTGGAGTTCAATTTGCCAATGTATAGCATAACACCCAGTGCTCATCCCAACAAGTGCCCCCCTCAGGGTCGGTCACCCAGTCCCCCCCACCCCCCGCCCACCTCCCCTTCCACCAACCCTTGTTCGTTTCCCAGAGTTAGGAGTCTCTCATGTTCTGTATCCCTTTCTGATATTTCCCACTGATTTTTTCTCCTTTCCCTTTATTCCCTTTCCCTATTTTTTATACTCCCCAAATGAATGAGATGATATAATGTTTGTCCTTCTCTGATTGACTTATTTCACTCAGCATAATACCCTCCGGTTCCATCTACCTCAAAGCAAATGGTGGGTACTTGTCGTTTCTAATGGCTGAGTAATATTCCATTGTATACATAAACCACATCTTCTTTATCCATTCATCTTTCGATGGACACCGAGGCTCCTTGCACAGTTTGGCTATTGTGGACATTGCTGCTAGAAACATTGGGGTGCAGGTGTCCCAGTGTTTCACTGCATCTATACCTTTGAGGTAAATCCTCAGCAGTGCAATTGCTGGGTCATAGGGCAGGTCTATTTTTAACTCTTTGAGGAACCTCCACACAGTTTTCCAGAGTGGCTGCACCAGTTCACATTCCCACCAACAGTGTAGGAGGGTTCCCTTTTCTCCGCATCCTCTCCAACATTTGTGGCTTCCTGCCTTGCTAATTTTCCCCATTCTCACTGATGTGAGGTGGTATCTCATTGTGGTTTTGATTTGTATTTCCCCGATGGCAAATGATGCGGAGCATTTTCTCATGTGCTAGTTGGCCATGTCTATGTCTTCTTTGGTGATATTTCTGTTCATGTGTTTTGCCCATTTCATGATTGGATTGTTTGTTTCTTTGGTGTTGAGTTTAATAAGTTCTTTATAGATCTTGGTTACTAACCCTTTATCTGATACGTCATTGGCAAATATCTTCTCCTATTCTGTAGGATGACTATTGGTTTTGTTGACTGTTTCTTTTGCTGTGCAAAAGCTCCTTATCTCGATGAAGTCCCAATAGTTCATTTTTGCTTTTGTTTCTCTTGCCTTCATGGATGTATCTTGCAAGAAGTTACTGTGGCCAAGTTCAAAAAGGTTGTTGCCTGTGTTCTCCTCTAGGATTTTCATGGATTCCTGTCTCACATTTAGATCTTTCATCCATTTTGAGTTTATCTTTGTGTATGGTGTAAGACAAGGTCTAGTTTCATTCTTCTGCATGTGGATGTCCAATCATCCCAGCACCATTTATCGAAGAGACTGTCTTTTTTCCAGTGCATAGTCTTTCCTGCTTTGTCGAATAGTAGTTGACCATAAAGCTGAGGGTCTACTTCTGGATTCTCTATTCTGTTCCATTGATCTCTGTGTCTGTTTTTGTGCCAGTACCACACTGTCCTGATGACCACAGCTTTGTAGAACAACCTGAAATCTGGCATTGTAATGCCCCCAGCTATGGTTTTCTTTTTCAATATTCCCCTGGCTATTCGGGGTCTTTTCTGATTCCACAAAAATATTAAGATGATTTGTACCAACTCTCTGAAGAAAGTCCATGGGATTTTGATAGGAATTGCATTGAATATGTAAATTTCCCTGGGTAACATTGACATTTTCACAATATTAATTCTTCTAATCAATGAGCATGGAATATTTTTCCATCGCTTTGTGTCTTCCTCAATTTCTTTCAGAAGTATTCTGCAGTTTTTAAGGTATAGATACTTAACCGCTTTGGTTAGGCTTCTTCCTAGGTGTCTTATGCTTTTGGGTGCAATTGTAAATGGGATTGACTCCTAATTTCGCTTTCTTCAATCTCATTGTTAGAGTATAGAAATGCCATTGACTTCTGGGCATTGATTTTGTGTCCTGCCACATTGCAAACTGCTGTATGGGTCTGGGCATTGATTTTGTGTCCTGCCACATTGCAAACTGCTGTATGGGTTCTAGCAATCTTGGGGTGGAGGCTTTTGGATTTTCTATGTATGGTATTATTTCATCTGCGAAGAGGGAGAGTTTGACTCCTTCTTTGCCAATTTGAATGCCTTTTACTTCTTTTTGTTGCCTGATTGCAGAAACTAGGGCTTTTAGTACTATGCTGAATAGCAGTGGTGAGAGTGGACATCCCTGTCTTGTTCCTGATCTTAGGGGAAAGCCTCCCAGCGTTTCCCCATTGAGAATGATATTTTCTGAGGGCTTTTCATAGATGGCTAATAAGATGCTGAGGAATGTTCCCCGTATCCCTACACTCTGAAGAGTTTTGATCAGGAATGGATGCTGTATTTTGTCAAATGCTTTCTCTGCATCTATTGAGAGGATCATAGCGGGGATAAATCCCACTTGGTCATGGTGAATAATCTTCTTAATGTATTGTTGGATCCTATTGGCTAGTATCTTGTTGAGAATTTTTGCATCCATGTTCATCAGGGATATTGGTCTATAATTCTCCTTTTTGGTGGGGTCTTTGTTTGATTTTGGAATTAAGGTGATGCTGGCCTCATAGAACTAGTTTGGAAGTACTCCATCTGTTTCTATCTTTCTGAAGAGCTTTAGTAGAATAGGTATGGTTTCTTCTTTAAACGTTTGACAGAATTCCCCTGGGAAGCTATCTGGCCCTGGACTTTTATATCTTGGGAGGTTTTTGATGACTGCTTTAATTTTCTCCCTGGTTTTGGCCTATTCAGGGTTTCTATTTCTTCCTGTTCCAGTTTTGCTAGTTTGTGGTTTTCCAGAAATGTGTCCACTTCTTCTAGATTACCTAATTTATTGGCATATAGCTGTTCATAATAAGTTTTTAAAATCGTTTGTATATCCTTCGTGTTGGTGGTGATCTCTCCCTTCTCATTCATGATTTTATTAATTTGAGTCTTTTCTCTCTTATTTTTAATAAGGCTGGCTAATGGTTTATCTATCTTATTAATTCTTGCAAAGAACCAACTCCAGGTTATTTTGATCTGTTCCACAGTTCTTCTGGTCTCTATTTCTTTGAGTTCTGCTCGAATCTTTATTAACTCTCTTCTTCTGCTAGGTGTAGGTTTTATTTGCTGTTTTTTCTCCAGCTCCAATAGGTGCAAGGTTAGGTTTTGTATTTGAGTTCTTTCCAGTTTTTGGATGAATGCTTGTATTGTGATGTATTTCCCCCTCAGGACTGTTTTTGCTGTATCCCAAAGATTTTGAACAGTTGTATCTTCATTCTCATTAGTTTCCATGAATCTTTTTTCTTCTCTAATTTCCTGGTTGACCTTTTCATATTCAGGATGGTCCTTATCCTCCACGTGTTTGAAATCCAACCAAACTTCTTCTTGTGATTTAGTTCTAATTTCAAACATTGTGGTCTGAAAATATGCAGGGGACGATCCCAATATTTTGTTATCAGTTAAGACCTGATTTGTGACCCAGTATGTGGTCTATTCTGGAGAAAGTTCCATGTGCACTTGAGAAGAATGTGTATTCAGTTGTGTTTGGTTGTAAAGTTCTGTAAATATCTGTGAAATCCACCTGGTCCAGTGTATCATTTAAAGCTCTTGTTTCTTTGGAGATGTTGTGCTTAGAAGACCTGTTGATTGTAGATAGTGCTAGATTGAAGTCACCAAGTAAAAGTGTATTATTATCTATGTCTTAACTTTGGTTATTAATTGATTGATACACTATTGGCTAGTATCTTGTTGAGAATTTTTGCATCCATGTTCATCAGGGATATTGGTCTATAATTCTCCTTTTTGGTGGGGTCTTTGTTTGATTTTGGAATTAAGGTGATGCTGGCCTCATAGAACGAGTTTCTTTGGGGCATAAATATTGATGATTGTTAAGTCCTCTTGTTGGATAGATCCTTTAAGTATGATTTAGTGTCCCTCTTCATCTTTTACTACAGTCTTCGGAATAAACTTTAGTTTAACTGATATAAGGATGGCTACTCCTGCTTTCTTTTAAGGACCATTTGAATGGTAAATGGTTCCAACCTTTTATTTTCAGGCTAAAGGTGTCCTTATGTCTAAAATGAGTCTCTTGTAGACAGCAAATAGATGGGTCTTGCTTTTTTTTTTTCCAGTCTGAAACCCTGCACCTTTCGATGGGGTCATTAAGTCCATTCACGTTCAGAGTTCCTATTGAAAAATGTGAATTGAGTGTCATCATGATACCTATTCAGTCCCTGTTTTTGTGGATTGTTCCCTTGGACTTCCTCTTTCTTTTACAGAGTCTCTCTTAATATTTCTTGGAGAACTGGTTTGGTGGTCACATATTACTTCAGTTTCTGCCTATCTTGGAAGCTCTTTATCTCTCCTATTCTGAATGAGAGCGTTGCTGGATAAAGTATGCTTGGCTGCATGTTCTTCTCATTTAGGACCCTGAATATATCCTGCCAGCCCTTTCTGGCCTGCCAGGTCTCTGTGGAGAGGTCTGCTGTTAATCTAATATTTCTCCCCATATAAGTTAGGGGAGAAGTTCTTTTCTCTTGCTGCTTTAAGGATTTTTCTCTTTATCTTTGGGATTTGCAAGCTTCACTATTAAATGCCGAGGTGTTGAGCAGTTTTTATTGATTTGTGGGGGAGGGATCTCTCTATTTCCTGGATCTGAATGCCTGTTTCCCTTCCCAGATTAGGAAAGTTTTCTGCTATGATTTGTTCGAATACATACTGTGGACCTCTGTCCTTTTCAGTGCCCTCGGTAACCCCAATTAAAGGTAGATTTTTCTTTCTGAGGCTGTCATTTATTTCCCTTAACCTATCTTCATGATCTTTTAATTGTTTTTCTCTTTTTTCCTCAGTTTCCCTCTTTGTCATCAACCTGTCTTCTATGTCACTCACTCGTTTGTCTACCTCATTAACCCTCGTCGTTAGGACCCCAGTTTGGATTGCATCTCATTTAATTGATTTTTAATTTTGGCCCGATTAGATCTAAATTCTGCAGTCATGAAGCCTCTTGAATCCTTTATGCTTTTTTCTAAAGCCACCTGTGGCTTTATAATTGTGCTTCTGAATTGACTTTCTGGCATTGAATTGTAATCCAAATTTTGTAACTCTGTGGGAGAGAGGATTGTTTCTGAGTCTTTCTTTTAAGGTAAGTTTTTCCTTCTAGTCATTTTGCTTATTGCAGAGTGGCCAAAAACAAGTCGTACTGGGAAAAGGAGAAAAAGAAGAGAAAAAAGAAAAGAAAAAGAAAAAGAAAGAAGAAAAAGAAGAAAAAGAAGAGAAAAAAAGAGGTGGCGGAAGCAAACAGAAAACAAAAAAGAAGGGGGAGTATCCTGTGATTCTATATACTGTAAATCCCTCGACTTCCTCTAGAACTTTACAGTGCTCTTTGGTCAATAACTTGTTTTTCCCCTGTCCTTCTAGCTGGTCTTCTGGGGGAGAGGCCTGCTGTGTTGATTTTCAGTTGGGAGCACCTGGGGGAGGTGCTCAGCCTCATGCCTGGTGCAGGGCTCAGTGAAAGTTGTTTATCCTGTTTATCCTGTGAGGCCAGTGTGAAGCTCAGTGGGAGATGTTTATCCTGTGAGGCTCCAGGATGAAGGACAGCAGTGGCAGCGACCAGCTCTCCAGCCCAGGAGTCAGCTCCTACAGTAACTACCACATCTCCAAGTCTGCAGGAGCCTGGATGCTCCGGGGGCAGGGGCCGCTGATCTGCACAGCTTGGGCAGCCGGCGGCAGGAGCATCCTTGCTGTCCTGTGTCCTCCCGGCCTCTGCCTATCTTGGAGGGAGTGCCGGATCCTGGACAGTGTCCTTCGGCGCCCTGGGTTCCAGGGCCTGCGCTGCTGGAATCGCGCTCCCCGAGCCCTGCAGCCTCCTCCGCGGAGCCACCGCCCGAGCCCCTCTGAGCTGCTCCCGGGCCCAGCCGGGTGGGTGCTGCAGCCCTTTAGGGAGCTCGGCCAACGTGTGTGGCGCTCTCCCCCGGGGCGCAGGTGTCTGTTAATGCCCCTGGGAGCCTGAGGGCATCCCTGTCCCTCCTGGGATCCTGCCGGAGCTCCCTGGGAGCACCTTTCCGTCCGGGAAGATTGGTGAAGCTCCTGCGTCTCCGGGCCTGGGCTTTCCTGTCCTGGGGACACTCGCCCTGCAGCCTTAGCCCGGCTCCTTGAAGGGCCCCTCCCCCTTGGATGATTTTTCTTTCTTTATATCCCCCCCCCCCCCCCCCCGCCCCGTCTTCCTACCTTGATAGAAGCGGGAACTCTTCTCACTGTAGCATTCCAGCTGTTCTCCCTTTAAATCTCAGGCCGAATTCGTAGGGTTTCAGGATGATTTCAAATTTATCTAGGTAATTTGGTGGGGGCAGGTGACTTGGGGACCCTACTATTTCGCCATCTTGCCACTCCTCCAACATTTTGGGTCTTATTTTTTGTTTTATATTTTGCCTTTGGTGGGATTTTCAAATGTCAGTTCAGTTTTCAAAGCCTTTACAGTACTTTTCAACTCTTTCCTGTATTGGGACCTGGATAGTGTTGGGACCTGGGTAAAGATTCTTTGGTATACAAATTACCATCAGATTCCTATATACCCAAGTCTTGGGTGGGCCAGAGAATTCAAAATAATTTTATGGGGCCATTTTCCTGAGCTCTTCCATCTCCATTATCTTTCCAGTACTTTCTGCTTCACTAAACTCTCTGTTTTGGTCCTTTGGTCAAACTATCCACTTCTTTGGTTATGACACATTCAGGCTAAGTGGAAGGAAGACAGAAAAAAACTTCATGATCCCACACTATTGGCACCACATTTTCACCCAGTGAAGGGTCTCTTTCACTACAGTTTTTGTACTTCTTAACTTCACCACTGGTACAGTGAGAAACCACTATAGGACCATTTAGGCACTGGAGTGTGAGATAATCAAGAAAAGGAGAAAGAACCATCCCCTTCATTGTCTCTGAATTTTAAAGGTCCCTTTTCTACCCCTTCATCCAAAATTAGAGGATTTTTTCTGTATATCACTATATCTATACCATAGTGCTTACTTCCAAGTTTTGGCCTGTATTGAGTTCAGGCTAGGGATACTAGAACCAAAAATTGTTAAGTTTACTGTTTTTCATGGTACTTCAGATTCTTGTGTTCTGGGATGCCTAGGTGGCTCAGTGGTTAAACATCTGCCTTTGGCTCAGGGCATGATCCTGGAGCCCCAGATGGAGTCCCACATTGGGCTCCCTGCATGGAGCCTGCTTCTCCCTCTGCCTATGTCTCTGCCTCTCTGTCTCTGTGTCTCTCATGAATAAATAAATAAAATCTTTAAAAAAAAAAAAGATTCTTGTTTTCTTCCCAGGTCTGCCTACTTGTTTTGTGTTCATTTTCTAGAGTTGTCAAATCGTCCTTGTATTCTCACCAGGTTTCATATCTGAGGAGGAAATAAAGGGAGGTGTATTTTCTCTATCTCTAGAAACCAGAGAATGTGTTTATATTTAGAGAAGACAAGGGGCACCTGGGTGGCTCAGTAGGTTAAGCAGTTGCCTTCAGCTCAGATCATGATCTCAGAGTTCTTAAGATGGAGCCCCACCTCAGGCTCTCTGCTCAGCGGGGAGTCTGCTTCTCCCTCTCACTCTTCCTCTGTGCTATCTCTCTAAAATAAGTAAATAAAATCTTTAAAAAAAAATAGAAGACAAAGGTGAGCAGTACTTGGGTGGGTCAGTTGGTTAAGTATCTGCCTTTGGCTCAGGTCATGATCCCCAGGTCCTGAGATAGGGCCCTACGTCAGGCTCCTTGCTCTGCTTTTCCCTCTCTCCCTTTCCCCTCCAGCCACAGTTTGTGCTCTGTCTCTCTCAAATACATTAATTAATTTAAAAAATCTTTTTAAAAAATAAAGAAGACAAAGAGGAATGGAAAAGAAGATATTTAGCAGTTATATGATCAATTTATCAATGTAAGCTCACTTGATAGTTAACAAACCTAAGTGGGTTTCCTGAACACATTAACAATGAGAAGTAAGAATTTAGCAATTTTATGGTTGGTTAATGAGGTCGCTATTCTTGTAAACTGTGTAAGTTCTCTATATGTGTTCAGGGTTGGCTCTGGTACAAAGTGAATGATGCCTCTGGTAAAACATGGCTCCTTTTCAATTCCCACATGAATGCATAGATCTCAAGGATATACAAGATAGATAATCATAATTCAAAGCTGAACTTGGTGTGTTCTATTTAAATTTCTCTAATGTGTTCAGAGGGGATCTTCCCAACACTGTTTTTGTTGCTTCTGTTTTCTTACATTTAGTTTCTTTACTGATATTAAGTAAGTTAGTAGCCTCCAAAGGAATATAAACTAAGTTAAAAATATACATGAATTCAGTTGCTGAGTGTTATGGGGTTGAATTTTGTCATCCCCTGCACCTCCCCTGCCCCTCCCAGATTCATATGTTGAAGTCTCAAGCCCTATTACCTAAGAATGTTGTCTTATTTGGAAAAAGGATTGTTGCAGATGCAATTGGTTAAGAGGAGGTCATACTGGACTAAGGTGGGCCCCTAATGTAATATACCGGTATCTGTATAAAATGGGAAAATTTGAATACAGATAGCAAACAGAGACAATATCATGTGAAATGAAGGCTGATATTGGGATATGCTTCTATAAGCTACATAATGCCAAAGATTTCTAGCTAACCACTGGGAGCTAGGAGAGGCATGAAGCATATTCTCTGTCATGGCCCTCAGAAGGAACCAATCCTGCTGACACCTTGATCTAGGACTTCCAAATTGCATAACTGTAAGACAATATATTTCTGTCTTTTAAGCCAGTTTGTGATGCCTTTTTTTTTTTTTTCAGCAGTCCTAGCAAACTAATACACTGAGAAATGGAATGACCGAAGAAATAAATTTTTGTATCCAAACAACTTAAATTTTTTTTGGTCAGTGAAAAATATCTTTTGGGGATTATGCTAAACCCTACCAAAAATAATAACAATAAAGATTTTAAAAATGTAGATTTGCTATCTTAAAAGTAGATGTGGGGTGGGGGGAAGGCATAAATATAGCTGGTAGAAAAATTTAAAGGTTCCAATGCTGCACTGTGAGAAAAATAAAATAAAAGTTAGTTTTACTCACATAATATCAGCCTGTATAAAAGGAGTGCTGGCAGGGCATGATTGGCTCTGCAAATAATTACACCCTAAGTGGAGAGGAACCACAGCTGGAGCTGGAAAAGACTCAAATTACACAGGGAATATGGCACAAGAGTTTACAAATATTGAGAGAATGTGTTGTGTGTTGGGTTGAAGAAATCTTAACAATTTAGGAAATAGAATCAGTGGCCCTGATGAATGAGATAAAGGCTTTTTACAGTAACATTAAAAATGCTCTTGCAAATGCGGCTGGCTTTTATAAAGCTTAGTTTATTAAAAGATATTTTAGAGAATCTTGATGAGGGAATCCCTGGGTGGCTCAGCGGTTTAGTGCCTGCCTTTGGCCTAGGGCGCGATCCTGGAGTCCTCGGATCGAGTCCGACGTCAGGCTCCCGGCATGGAGCCTGATTCTCCCTCTGCCTGTGTCTCTGCCTCTCTCTCTCTCTGTCTATGATAAATAAATAAATAAATCTTTAAAAAAAAAAATCTTGGTGAAAACAAAATATAGTCCACAATAGTGGTATGAGGGGCATAAGGAAACCTCTCCCCTGGAGAGACATATATTAAGTTGCTAAAATTAGCAAAGATAATTTTTTTTAAAGATTTTATTTATTTATTCATGAGACACACACACACACACACACACACAGAGAGGCTGAGACACAGGCAGAGAGAGAAGCAGGCTGCTGATGTGGGACTTGATCCTGGGTCTCCAGGATCACACCCTGGGCTGCAGGCGGCGCTAAACAGCTGCGCCACCGGGGCTGCCCAAAAGATAATTATTCAATCTTTGGAAATTGGCCAAAGGGCCTACAACAAATTGAGAACCATTTACTCAATGAAATCTATGGAGGCTCAGCAAGAACAGTGAGTGAGACGCTATGACATGAGCGAGTGCCTGTACGCATTCCCCTTAGCTCTGTCGTGTGGGACAACTGCTCCAGCGGCCTCACTAGCTGAGCAACAGCTCTATCCACTCAGCTGCCTGGGGTATAAAAGCTACTGTAGGTGATTTTACAGTATTGAACGTTAGCATATACCATTTTTTTCACAGCTCCACACTAAGAAAGGCCTATATTAAATAAAAACCAGCATCTGGGTGGTGCATGTTTCCCCACTTTCAACTCCTGCCATGAAGGAGGATCTGGAAGGGGCAACTGGTAAAGAACAGAGTCCCCTTTTCCCTCAAAGCTGTGTGTTACAGGATAGTTGGTCCAATGGTCTTGGAAGTTGTAGTCTCTCCCAGCTTCTTAACACAGATCTATTCCAGGTTTATTCAGCAAACAGTGAACATTGATCCATCCCATTTTCTCTGCCCAGGATGCAGAATATCCATAATTGAGTGGTTTGGCAGAAGTTATATGATGGCACCTGTGCCTTTCTCCCTCTCAACTTCACCTCCCACCATACACAACCCTTACTATATACAGAATATCTGTGTGCGATAGCTAGTAGAGAGGAGGACCCCTCCTCCACCAGGTTTAGCACCATGCTGCAGAGATCTTTCTTTTTTTTTTCCTTTTTGTATATTTTTTATTGGAGTTTGATTTGTCAACATATAGTATAACACCCAGTGCTCATCCTGTCAAGTGCCCCCCTCAGTGCCTGTCACCCAGTCACCCCAACCCCCTGCCAACCTCCCCTTCCACTACCCCTTGTTCATTTCCCAGAGTTAGGAGTCTCTCATGTTCTGTCACCGTCTCTGATATTTGCCACTCATTTTATTTCCTTTCCCATTTAATCCCTTTCACAATATTTTGTATTCCCCATATGAATGAGACCATATAATGTTTGTCCTTCTCTGATTGACTTATTTCATTCAGCATAATAACCTCCAGTTCCATCCACGGTGAAGCAAATGGTGAGTATTCATCGTTTCTGATGGCTGAGGAATATTCTATTGTATACATTAGACCACATATTTTTTATCCATTCATCTGTCAATGGACAGATCTGTCAATGGAGGCTTCTTCCACAGTTGGGCTACTGTGGACATTGCTATTATAATAGTTCCGGTGAAGGTGTCTCAGTCCTTCACTACATCTGTATCTTTGGAGTAAATCTCCAGCAGTGCAATTGCTGGGTCATGGAGTAGCTCTATTTTTAACTCTTTGAGGAACCTCCATACAGTTTTTCAGAGTGGCTGCACCAGTCCACATTCCCAAAAACAGTGCAAGAGGTTCTCCTTTCTTGTGAATTTTCCCAGTCTCACTTGTGCGAGGTGGTATCTCATTGTGGTTTTGGTTTGTATTTCCCTGATGGCAAGTGATGTGGAGTATTCTCTCATGTCCTTGTTGGCCATGTGTATGTTTTCTTTGGTGAAATTTCTGTTCATGTCTTTTGCCCATTTCATGATTCGATTGTTTGTTTCTTTGCTGTTGAGTTTAAGAAGCTCTTTATAGATCTTCGATACTAGCCCTTTATCTGATAGGTCATTGGCAAATAACTTCTCCCATTCTATAGGTTGTCTTTTAGTCTGTTGACTATTTCTTTTGCTGTGCAGAAGCTTTTATCTTGATGAAGTCCCAATTCATTTTTGCTTTAGTTTCCCTTGCCTTCATAGATGTATCTTGCAAGAAGTTGCTGTGCCCAATTCAAAAAGGGTGTTGCCTGTCTTCTCCTCTAGGATTTTGATGGATTTTTGTCTCACATTTAGAACTTTCATCCATTTAGAGTTTATCTTTGTGTATGGTGTAAGAGAATGGTCTAGTTTCAATCTTCTGCATGTAGCTATCCAATTTCCCAGCACCATTTATTGGAGAGTCTGTTCTTTTTCCAGTGGATAGTCCTTCCTGCTTTGTTGAATATTAGTTGACCATAGACCCCATTTCTGGATTCTCTATTCTGTTCCATTGATCTATGTGTCTGTTTTTGTGCCAGTACCACACTGTCTTGAAGATCACAGCTTTGTAATACAACTTGAAATCCAGCATGTGATGCCCCCGGCTCTGGTTTTCTTTTTCAGTATTCCCCTGGTTACTCGGGGTCTTTTCTGATTCCACACAAATCTTAGGATTATTTGTTCCACCTCTCTGAAGAAAGTCCATATTATTTTGATAGAGATTGCATTAAATGTGTAAATTGCCCTGGGTAACATTGACATTTTCATAATACTAATTCTTCTAATCCATGAGCATGGAATATTTTTCCATCACTTTGTGTCTTCCTCAATTTCTTTCAGAAGTGTTCTATAGTTTTTAGGGAATAGATCCTTTACCTCTTTGGTTAGGCTTCTTCCTAGGTATCTTATGCTTTCTGGTGCAATTGTAAATGGGATTGACTCCTTAATTTCTCTTTCTTCAGTCTCCTTGTTAGTGTATAGAAATGCCACTGACTTCTGGGCATTGATTTTGTATCCTGCCACACTGCCAAATTGCTCTATGAGTTCTAGCAATCTTGGGATGGAGTCTTTTGGGTTTTCTATGTATAGTATCATGTCATCTGCAAAGAGGGAGAGTTTGACTTCTTCTTTCCCAGTTTGAATGCCTTTTACTTCTTTTTGTTGCCTGATTGCTGAGGCTAGGACTTCTAGTACTATGCTGTATAGCAGTGGTGAGAGTGGACATCCCTGTCTTGTTCTTGATCTTAGGAGAAAGGCTCCCAGTGCTTCCCCATTGAGAATGATATTTGCTGTGGGCTTTTCATAGATGGCTAATAAATGCTGAGGAATGTTCCCTCTATCCCTATACTCTGAAGAGTTTTGATCAGGAATGGATGCTGTATTTTGTCAAATGCTTTCTCTGCATCTAATGAGAGGATCATATGGTTCTTGGTTTTTCTCTTGCTGATATGATCAATCACATTGATTGCTTTACGAGTGTTGAACCAGCCTTGCATCCTGGGGATAAATCCCACTTGGTCATGGTGAATAATCCTCTTAATGTACTGTTGTATTCTATTGGCTAGTATCTTGTTGAGAATTTTTGCATCAATTTTCATCAAGAATATTGGTCTATAATTCTCCTTTTTGGTGGGGTCTTTGTCTGGTTTTGGAATTAAGGTGATGCTGGCCTCATAGAACGAGTTTGGAAGTATTCCATGCCCTTCTATCCTTCGGAACAGCTTTAGTAGAATTGGTATGATTTCTTCTTTAAACATTTGACAGAATTCCCCTGGGAAGCCCTCTGGCTCTGGACTTTTGTGTCTTGGGACGTTTTTGATGACTGCTTCAATTTCCTCCCTCACTGTTGGCCTGTTCAGGGATTCGATTTCTTCCTGTTCCAGTTTTGGTAGTTTGTGTTTTTCTAGAAAGACGTCCATTTCTTCTAGATTGCCTAATTTATTGGCGTATAGCTGCTCATAAGATGTTTTTGAAATTGTTTGTATTTCCTTTGTATTGGTTGTGATCTGTCCTTTTTCATTCATGATTTTATTAATTACAATCTTTTCTCTTGTTTTTAATAAGGCTGGCTAATGGTTTATCTATATTATTAATTCTTTCCAAGGACCAACTTCTGGGTTTGTTGATCTGTTCTACAGTTCTTCTGGCCTCTATTTCATTGAGTTCTGCTTGAATCTTTATTAACTCTTCTTCTGCTTGGTGTAGGTTGTTTTTTGCTGTTCTTACTCCAGTTTCTTTAGGTTCAAGGTTAGTTTGTGTATTTGAGTTTTTTCCAATTTTTTGAGGGACGCTTGTATTGTGAAGTATTTCCCTCTCAGGACTCCTTGTGCTGAATCACAAAGATTTTGAATGGTTGTATCTTCATTTTCATTAGTGTCCATGAATCGTTTTAATGCTTCCCCAATTTCATAGTTGACCCATTCATCTCTTAGCAGGATGCTCTTTAACCTCCACGTGTTTGAGTTTCTTCTGATTTTCTCTTGTGACTGAGTTCTAGTTTCAGAGCATAATGGTCTGAAAATATGCAGGAGAGAATCCCATTCTTTTGTTATTCGTTGAGACCTGATTTGTGACCCATTATGTGATCTATTCTGCAGAAAGTTCCATGTGCACTTGAGAAGAATGTGTATTCAGTTCCATTTGGATGTAAAGTTCTGTAAATATCTGTGAAATCCCTCTGGTCCAGGGTATCATTTAAAGCTCTTGTTTCTTTGGAGGTGTTGTGCTTAGAAAATCTGTCATTACAGAAAATGTGGTGTTGAAGCCCCCCTGTATTGGTGTATTATTATCTAAGTATGTCTTTACTTTGGTTAGTAATTGATTGATATACTTGGTGCTCCCATATTAGGGGCATAAATATTCATGATTGTTAACTCCTCTTTTTGGATAGATCCTTTAAGTATTATATAGTGTCTCTCTTCATCTCTTACTACAGTCTTTGGGATAAACTTTTTTCTGATATGAGGATTGCTCCCCCCGCCCCAGCTTTCTTTTGAGGACCATAATGGTAAATGTTTCTACAACCTTTCATTATCAGGCTGGAGGTGTCCTTACGTCTAAAATGAGTCTCTTGTAGACAGCAAATAGATGGGTCTTGCTTTTCTAATCCTGTCTGAACCCCTGTGTCTTTTGATGGGATCATTTAGGCCATTCACTTTGAGAATTACTATTGAAACATATGACTTTAGTGTCATCATAATACCTATTCAGTCCCTGTTTTTGTGGATATTTTCTTTGGGCTTCCTCTTTCTTTTACAGTCCCCCTTAATATCTCTTGCAGAGCTGGTTTGGTGGTCACATATTCTTTCAATTTCTGCCTATCTTGGAAGCTCTTTATCTCTCCTTCTATTCTGAATGTGAACCTTGCTGGATAAAGCATTCTTGCCTCCATATTATTCTCATTTAGGACTCTGACTATATCCTGCCAGCTCTTTCTGGCCTGCCAGGTCTCTGTGGAGAGGTCTGCTGTTAAATTAATATTTCTCCCCATATAAGTTAGAGATCTCTTGTCTTTTGCTGCTTTAAGGATTTTCTCTTTACCTTTGGAATTTGCAAGTCTCACTATTAAATGTTGAGGTGTTGAATGGTTTTTATTTATTTTAGGGGGGACCTCTCTATCTCTTGGATCTGAATGCCTGTTTCCCTCCCCAAATTTGGGAAGTTCTCAGCTATGATTTGTTCAAACATGCTTTCTGGCCCTCTGGCCCTCTTGACACCCTCTGGTACCCCAATTATATTTAGATTTTTCTTTCTGAGGCTGTCATTTATTTCCCTTAACCTTTCTTCATGGTCTTTTAGTTGTTTTTCTCTTTTCTCCTAAGCTTCTTTCCTTGCCATCAACTTGTCTTCTATGTCACTCACTCTTTTTTCTACCTCATTAACCCTCGTCATTAGGATCTACAGTTTGGATTGCATCTCATTTAATCGATTTTTAATTTCAGCCTAATTAGATATAAAGTTTGCAGTCATGAAGTCTCCTAATTCCTTTATGCTTTTTTCCAGAGCCACCAGTAGCTTTATAATTGTGCCTCTGAATTGGCTTTCTGACATTAAATTGTAATCCAAATTCTGTAACTCTGTGGGAGAGAGTACTGTTTCTGATTCTTTCTTTTGTGATGAGTTCTTTCTAGTCATTTTACTCAGTGCAGAGTGCCTGTGTGAGTAGGCTGCGTCAAGAATATCAACTATGATCTAAGTAAATTTCACCCTAGATTTTTCTGCCTAGGTCAGAGGCCAGAAATTGAAAACAAAGATCAGAACGTAATAAAACAAAAGGACCACTAAAGTGATAAACAAATTTTAAAACAAAGTAGTAAAAAAATAAAAGGCCAGGTATCCTAAAGAACAAAATTTAAAAAAATAGAAAAAGAAACGAAGGAAAAGATAAAAAGTGGGTGGGAACTGGGAGACGGTGGTAGTGACAAAGTTGTAGTGGAGGGCGAATGTAGTCTACCTGAGGTTTCCTAGAACGTGATCCTCTTATTTCTGACTATATTAAGTTCTGTATGTTAGAAGATGCTCAGTTCCAGATTTCTTTTTATTAATTTATTTTTTATTGGTGTTCAATTTGCCAACATATAGAATAACACCCAGTGCTCATCCCATCAAGTGCCCCCCTCAGTGCCCGTCACCTAGTCACCCCCCCACCCACCTCCCTTTCCACCACCCCTAGTTCATTTCCCAGAGTTAGGAGTCTCTCATGTTCTGTCTCCCTTTCAGATATTTCTCACTTATTTTTTTCTCCTTTCCCCTTTATTCCCTTTCCCTATTTTTTATATTCCCCAAATGAATGAGACCATATAATGTTTGTCCTTCTCCGATTGTCAGTCCCAAATTTATATAAACCAGAAATACTTGTAGAGGGCCCCAACATTGATCACCAAAACATAAATGGGATAAAAGACGGGGGCAGATTGGAATGAGTAATCTCACAGAATGAACCAGTATGGTATACCACTTGGTTCTGGGTGCATACTGGTCATGTTTTAAAAGGTATTAACTGGGGGGGAGGAGCAAGATGGCGGAAGAGTAGGGTCTCCAAATCACCTGTCTCGACCAAATTACCTAGAAAACCTTTCAATCATCCTGAAAATCTATGAATTCGGCCTGAGAATTAAAGAGAGACCAGCTGGAATGCAACAGTGAGAAGAGTTCGCGCTTCTACCAAGGTAGGAAGACGGGGAAAAAGAAGTAAAGAAACAAAGGCCTCCAAGGGGGAGGGGCCCCGCCAGGAGCCGGGCTGAGGCCGGGGCGAGTGTCCCCAGGACAGGAGAGCCCCGGCCCGGAGACGCAGGAGCTGCACCGACCTTCCCGGGCGGAAAGGGGCTCGCAGGGAGGTGGAGCAGGATCCAGGAGGGCGGGGATGCCCTCGGGTTCCCTGGGATAGTAATAGAGCAACTGCTCGCCCAGGAGAGTGCGCCGAGCTCCCTAAGGGCTGCAGCGCGCACCGCGGGACCCGGAGCAGCTCGGAGGGGCTCGGGCAGAGGAAGAGGCTCCGTGCGGAGGGGGCTGCGCGGTTCCAGGAGCAGCTCGGAGGGGCTCGGGCGGCAGCTCCGCGGAGGGGGTTGCGCGGCCCGGGAGCGCGAATCCACCAGCGCAGGCTCCGGAGCACAGGGCGCCGGGACACAGCCCAGGATCCGGCCTCCCCCGGGACAGGCAGAGGCCGGGAGGGCCCAGGACAGCAAGGACGCTCCTGCCCCAGCTGAGCAGATCAGCGGCCCCGCCCCGGAGCCTCCAGGCCCTGCAGACGGAGAGCTCTGGGGTTACTGCGGGGGCTGAATCCAGGTTTCCAGAGCTGGCCCCGCCACTGGGGCTGTTGCTCCTGCAGCCTCACGGGGTAAACAACCCCCACTGAGCCCTGCACCAGGCAGGGGCACAGCAGCTCCCCCAACTGTTAACACCTGAAAATCAGCACAACAGGCCCCTCCCAGAGAACACCAGCTAGACTGACAACTTCCAGGAGAAGCCAAGGGACTTAAAGTACACAGAATCAGAAGATACTCCCCGGTGGTTCTTTTTTTTTTTTTTTTTTTGTTTTTGTTTTGTTTTGTTTTGTTTTGTTTTGCTTTTTGATTTGTTTCCTTCCCCCACCCCCTTTTTTTCTCCTTTCTTTTTCTTTCTCTTTTTCTTCTCTCTTTTTTTTTTGTTTCTTTTCTTCCCTTTTTTTTTCTCTTTCTCTTTTCTTTCCTTCTTTCTTTCCTCTCTTTTTCTCTTATTCCCAATACAACTTGCTTTTGGCCACTCTGCACTGAGCAAAATGACTAGAAGGAAAACCTCACCTCAAAAGAAAGAATCAGAAACAGTCCTCTCTCCCACAGAGTTACAAAATCTGGATTACAATTCAATGTCAGAAAGCCAATTCAGAAGCACTATTATACAGCTACTGGTGGCTCTAGAAAAAAGTATAAAGGACTCAAGAGACTTCATGACTGCAGAATTTAGAGCTAATCAGGCAGAAATTAAAAATCAATTGAATGAGATGCAATCCAAACTAGAAGTCCTAACGACGAGGGTTAACGAGGTGGAAGAACGAGTGAGTGACATAGAAGACAAGTTGATAGCAAAGAGGGAAACTGAGGAAAAAAGAGACAAACAATTAAAAGACCATGAGGATAGATTAAGGGAAATAAACGACAGCCTGAGAAAGAAAAACCTACGTTTAATTGGGGTTCCCGAGGGCGCCGAAAAGGACAGAGGGCCAGAATATGTATTTGAACAAATTCTAGCTGAAAACTTTCCTAACCTGGGAAGGGAAACAGGCATTCAGATCCAGGAAATAGAGAGATCCCCCCCTAAAATCAATAAAAACCGTTCAACACCTCGACATTTAATAGTGAAGCTTACAAATTCCAAAGATAAAGAGAAGATCCTTAAAGCAGCAAGAGACAAGAAATCCCTGACTTTTACGGGGAGGAGTATTAGGGTAACAGCAGACCTCTCCACAGAGACCTGGCAGGCCAGAAAGGGCTGGCAGGATATATTCAGGGTCCTCAATGAGAAGAACGTGCAACCAAGAATACTTTATCCAGCAAGGCTCTCATTCAAAATGGAAGGAGAGATAAAGAGCTTCCAAGACAGGCAGCAACTAAAAGAATATGTGACCTCCAAACCAGCTCTGCAAGAAATTTTAAGGGGGACTCTTAAAATTCCCCTTTAAGAAGAAGTTCAGTGGAACAGTCCGCAAAAACAAGGACTGAATAGATATCATGATGACACTAAACTCATATCTGTCAATAGTAACTCTGAATGTAAACGGGCTTAATGACCCCATCAAAAGGCGCAGGGTTTCAGACTGGATAAAAAAGCAGGACCCATCTATTTGCTGTCTACAAGAGACTCATTTTAGACAGAAGGACACCTACAGCCTGAAAATAAAAGGTTGGAGAACCATTTACCATTCGAATGGTCCTCAAAAGAAAGCAGGGGTAGCCATCCTTATATCAGATAAACTAAAATTTACCCCGAAGACTGTAGTGAGAGATGAAGAGGGACACTATATCATACTTTAAGGATCTATTCAACAAGAGGAATAACAATCCTCAATATATATGCCCCGAATGTGGGAGCTGCCAAATATATCAATCAATTATTAACCAAAGTGAAGAAATACTTAGATAATAATACACTTCTACTTGGTGACTTCAATCTAGCTCTTTCTATACTCGATAGGTCTTCTAAGCACAACATCTCCAAAGAAACGAGAGCTTTAAATGATAAACTGGACCAGATGGATTTCACAGATATCTACAGAACTTTACATCCAAACTGAACTGAATACACATTCTTCTCAAGTGCACATGGAACTTTCTCCAGAATAGACCACATATTGGGTCACAAATCGGGTCTGAACCGATACCAAAAGATTGGGATTGTCCCCTGCATATTCTCAGACCATAATGCCTTGAAATTAGAACTAAATCACAACAAGAAGTTTGGAAGGACCTCAAACACATGGAGGTTAAGGACCATCCTGCTAAAAGATGAAAGGGTCAACCAGGAAATTAAGGAAGAATTAAAAAGATTCATGGAAACTAATGAGAATGAAGATACAACCGTTCAAAATCTTTGGGATGCAGCAAAGGCAGTCCTAAGGGGGAAATACATCGCAATACAAGCATCCATTCAAAAACTGGAAAGAACTCAAATACAAAAGCTAACCTTACACATAAAGGAGCTAGAGAAAAAACAGCAAATAGATCCTACACCCAAGAGAAGAAGGGAGTTAATAAAGATTCGAGCAGAACTCAACGAAATCGAGACCAGAAGAACTGTGGAACAGATCAACAAAACCAGGAGTTGGTTCTTTGAAAGAATTAACAAGATAGATAAACCATTAGCCAGCCTTATTAAAAAGAAGAGAGAGAAGACTCAAATTAATAAAATCATGAATGAGAAAGGAGAGATCACTACCAACACCAAGGAAATACAAACGATTTTAAAAACATATTATGGACAGCTATACGCCAATAAATTAGGCAATCTGGAAGAAATGGACGCATTCCTGGAAAGCCACAAACTACCAAAACTGGAACAGGAAGAAATAGAAAACCTGAACAGGCCAATAACCAGGGAGGAAATTGAAGCAGTCATCAAAAACCTCCCAAGACACAAGAGTCCAGGGCCAGATGGCTTCCCAGGGGAATTTTATCAAACGTTTAAAGAAGAAACCATACCTATTCTCCTAAAGCTGTTTGGAAAGATAGAAAGAGATGGAGTACTTCCAAATTCGTTCTATGAGGCCAGCATCACCTTAATTCCAAAACCAGACAAAGACCCCACCAAAAAGGAGAATTACAGACCAATATCCCTGATGAACATGGATGCAAAAATTCTCAACAAGATACTGGCCAATAGGATCCAATAGTACATTAAAAAAATTATTCACCATGACCAAGTAGGATTTATCCCTGGGACACAAGGCTGGTTCAACACCCGTAAAACAATCAATGTGATTCATCATATCAGCAAGAGAAAAACCAAGAACCATATGATCCTCTCATTGGATGCAGAGAAAGCATTTGACAAAATACAGCATCCATTCCTGATCAAAACTCTTCAGAGTGTAGGGATAGAGGGAACATTCCTCGACATCTTAAAAGCCATCTATGAAAAGCCCACAGCAAATATCATTCTCAATGGGGAAGCACTGGGAGCCTTTCCCCTAAGGTCAGGAACAAGACAGGGATGTCCACTCTCACCACTGCTGTTCAACATAGTACTGGAAGTCCTAGCCTCAGCAATCAGACAACAAAAAGACATTAAAGGCATTCAAATTGGCAAAGAAGAAGTCAAACTCTCCCTCTTCGCCGATGACATGATACTCTACGTAGAAAACCCAAAAGTCTCCACCCCAAGATTGCTAGAACTCATACAGCAATTCGGTAGCGTGGCAGGATACAAAATCAATGCCCAGAAATCAGTGGCATTTCTATACACTAACAATGAGACTGAAGAAAGAGAAATTAAGGAGTCAATCCCATTTACAATTGCACCCAAAATCATAAGATACCTAGGAATAAACCTAACCAAAGAGGTAAAGGATCTATACCCTCAAAACTATAGAACACTTCTGAAAGAAATTGAGGAAGACACAAAGAGCTGGAAATATATTCCATGCTCATGGATTGGCAGAATTAATATTGTGAAAATGTCAATGTTACCCAGGGCAATATACACGTTTAATGCAATCCCTATCAAAATACCATGGACTTTCTTCAGAGAGTTAGAACAAATTATTTTAAGATTTGTGTGGAATCAGAAAAGACCCCGAATAGCCAGGGGAATTTTAAAAAAGAAAACCATATCTGGGGGCATCACAATGCCAGATTTCAGGTTGTACTACAAAGCTGTGGTCATCAAGACAGTGTGGTACTGGCACAAAAACAGACACATAGATCAGTGGAACAGAATAGAGAATCCAGAAGTGGACCCTGAACTTTATGGGCAACTAATATTCGATAAAGGAGGAAAGACTATCCATTGGAAGAAAGACAGTCTCTTCAATAAATGGTGCTGGGAAAATTGGACATCCACATGCAGAAGAATGAAACTAGACCACTCTCTTGCACCATACACAAAGATAAACTCAAAATGGATGAAAGATCTAAATGTGAGACAAGATTCCATCAAAATCCTAGAGAAGAACACAGGCAACACCCTTTTTGAACTCGGCCATAGTAACTTCTTGCAAGATACATCCACGAAGGCAAAAGAAACAAAAGCAAAAATGAACTATTGGGACTTCATCAAGGTAAGAAGCTTTTGCACAGCAAAGGATACAGTCAACAAAACTCAAAGACAACCTACAGAATGGGAGAAGATATTTGCAAATGACATATCAGATAAAGGGCTAGTTTCCAAGATCTATAAAGAACTTATTAAACTCAACACCAAAGAAACAAACAATCCAATCATGAAATGGGCAAAAGACATGAACAGAAATCTCACAGAGGAAGACATAGACATGGCCAACATGCACATGAGAAAATGCTCTGCATCACTTGCCATCAGGGAAATACACATCCAAACCACAATGAGATACCACCTCACCCCAGTGAGAATGGGGAAAATTAACAAGGCAGGAAACAACAAATGTTGGAGAGGATGTGGAGAAAAGGGAACCCTCATACACTGTTGGTGGGAATGTGAACTGGTGCAGCCACTCTGGAAAACTGTGTGGAGGTTCCTCAAACAGTTAAAAATATACCTGCCCTACGACCCAGCAATTGCACTGCTGGGGATTTACCCCAAAGATACAGATGCAGTGAAACGCCGGGACACCTGCACCCCGATGTTTCTAGCAGCAATGTCCACGATAGCCAAACTGTGGAAGGAGCCTCGGTGTCCAACAAAAGATGAATGGATAAAGAAGATGTGGTTTATGTATACAATGGAATATTACTCAGCTATTAGAAATGACAAATACCCACCATTTGCTTCAACGTGGATGGAACTGGAGGGTATTATGCTGAGTGAAGTAAGCCAGTCGGAGAAGGACAAACATTATATGTTCTCATTCATTTGGGGAATATAAATAATAGTGAAAGGGAATATAAGGGAAGGGGGAAGAAATGTGTGGGAAATATCAGAAAGGGAGACAGAACGTAAAGACTGCTAACTCTGGGAAACGAACTAGGGGTGTTGGAAGGGGAGGAGGGCGGGGGGTGGGAGTGAATGGGTGACGGGCACTGGGGGTTATTCTGTATGTTAGTAAATTGAACACCAATAAAAAATAAATTAAAAAAAAATAAAATCAATGACTTAAAAAGTAATAAATAAATAAATAAATAAATAAATAAATAAATAATAAAAGGTATTAACTTCCATCGTTGTAAAACAAAATGAGGCAGAGAAAACAAAAAACACAAAACAAAAACCCATATCTTGTGTATCTCCCAAAATTAAATTGAGCATATTGAAGGGAACCTAGAAGTGGAAGATATATCTAGGACCTGTAATTGTAGAAACGTGAAAGTCAAAAAGGAGGAATCTTAAAAATGAAGAGGTGGTAAAATATTGTAGTTAAAGTGGGAAAAGAGAAAAAAAAGTGGAAATATACAGTCTGATATAAAAACGAGTTGTACTGGAAAAAAGAATAAAAAACAGGAGTGGTACCCTCTGATGCTATATACTGGAAATCCCTTGACTTCCCCTGGAGATTCCCAGCACTGCTCTGTCAAGAACTTGCTGTTCTCCTGTCCTTCCTGCTGGTCATCTGGGGGAGGGGCCTGCTGTTCTAATTTCAGGTGTGTGTACCTGGGGGATATGCCCCGCCCCCTGCCAGGTGCTGGGCTCAGTCACAACTGTTTACCCTGTGAGGCCTCTATTCCCTGGTGGCCTCGTCCCTCCCAGGCACAAGGTGACACAACGAGGAACAACAACACTGGCAGCGGCCAGGTCTCCAGCTCTGTAGCCAGCTCCCAAATTAACTACCACAGTCTCCCAGTCCACACTGGCCTGGATGCTCCGGGGGCCACAGGGGTGCTGATCTGCATAGCTCGGGGGCGCCCGGCGGCAGGAGCGTCCTCGCTGTCCTGTGCCCTCCCAGCCTCTGCCTGTCCCAGGGGGAGCGCAGGGTCCTGGGCTGTGTCCCCGTGGCTCTGGGATCCAGGGCCTGCACTGCTGGAATCACGCTCCTGGGGCCCTGGCTCCTGAAGGCGGGAGGGCACAGCTCCCTCCTCCCGGAGCCTCCACCTGAGCTTCTCCCAAGGTCCCACTGGACGTGCACTCCAGCCCTTCCCCGAGCTCGGCCCACGGGGGGTGGCGCGCTCTCCCTGGGCGGCTTCCTCTATTAGTGACCCCGGGAGCCTGGAGGGAGACTGGAGTGGAGGCTCCACTAATCCCTATTGCAATTCTGCCCGATTTCCCTGCTAAGCGCCTTTCTGTCTGGCAAGAATCCGGTTTGGATTTTTTTTTTTAAGATTGATTGATTGATTCATGATAGGGAGAGAGAGAGAGAGAGAGAGAGACAGGAGGAGGGAGAAGCAGGCTCCACGCTGGGAGCCCCACGCGGGACTCGATCCAGGGCCTCCAGGATCGCACCCCAGGCCAAAGGCAGGCGCCAAACCGCCCAGCCACTAGGGATCCCCTGGTTTGGATTTTTAAAGTTTCTCCTTCTCCGGGGCTGGGCTTTCCTGTTCCTGAGGCTCTCACTGTGACTTTAGCCCAGCTTCTCGTGGGGCCCCTTCCCCCACTGGATTCTTTTTTATTTTATGTTTTTGCCTTCCTACCTTGTTAGAAGCAAAAACTCTTCTTTCTGTAGTGTTCCAGCTGTTTTCTCTCTCCCTCTCTCTTTTTTTTTTTCTCTTTAAATCTCAGGTCGAATTCATAGGTTTCAGATGGTTTGAAAGTTTTCTAGGTAAGTTGGTGGGGCCAGGTGAGTTGAGGCACCTACTCCTCTGCCATCTTGCCCTCCCCCCAAAAGATATTTTTTGATTTATTTTTTTAATTTAAATTCAATTAGTCAACATTTAGTACATACTTAGTTTCAGATGTAGTGTTCAATGATATTTTAGGTACAAACCTCAAGACATAAATGAAACTGTTGTGCTTTAAAGAATATCATCAGGAAGTAGAAAAGAAAACCCACAGACTAGGAGAAATATGCCAATCAATATATTTATAGAGGGATTTATATTCATAATATACAAAGAATGCTTATAATTCAATAAAGGAAAGATACAAACCCAAATAAAAAATAGGTAAAGGATTTCTTTCATTAGACATTTGTCCAAAACTATACATAAATGGGTAATAAGCATAAAGTGATGTTCAATATCACTACTAATTGAGGAAGTATTAATCAAAACCACAATGACATACCACTTCACATCCTCTAGTATGGCTAAAATAAAAAAGACGGCCTAGGAATGCCTGTGTGGCTCAGTGAGTTAAGTGCCTGCCTTTGGCTCAGGTCATGATCTCAGGGTCTTAGGATGGAGCCCTTTGTCTGGCTCTCACTCAGGGGGGAGTCTCCTCCTCACCTCTCCCTTTGTCCTTCCCCCTGCTCATGTACTCTCTCTCAAATAAATAAAATCTTTTTTAAGAAAAAAAGAAAGACAAAGCAAATGCTAGAGAAGATCTGAAGAAATCAAAACCTTTGTGCATTAATGAATTACAATTACAGAATTGTAAACTGGTCTGCCCAATTTGGGAGACAGTTTTTCAGAACTTCAAAATCGTAGAGTTATCATATAAAGTAGAAATGACTATCCTAAATATCTATCCAAGAGAAAGGAAAACACATGTCAATACAAAAGCCTAAACATTAATGTTTATAGTTGCATTTTTCATAATAGCTAAAAAGTGGAAGCAAACTAAATAGATGAACAGCTAAACAGAATGTGGTATATCAATAATGAAATAGTGTTTGGCAATGAAAATGAAAAAAGTCCTGATAGATGCTGCAAACTGGATTAACCCAGAAGGCTTTATGCTAAGTGAAAGAAGCCAGTCACAAGTCACTGCCTGTTTTATGATCTTTTTTATGTGAAATAGCTACAACAGGAAAACCCATAGAGACAGAAATTATTTGTGGTTGCCTAGAGCTGGTGGAGGGAACCAAGGAGGGAGGATAGGACTGACCAGTAGACAGTATAATTTTTCTTTTAGAGAGAATGAAAGTATTTAAAAATTAGACTATGGAGCTGGTTACAAAACATAATAAATACATTAAAAACTATTGTATACTTTCGATGTCTCTCTTCCTCTGCCTCTGGTCCTACTCATGCTCTCACTCACTGTCTCTTAAATAAATAAATAAAATCTTAAAAAAATAAATTAGTAGAGGAGTTAAAAATGAATCATAAAAATCATTCAAAGAAACCCAAAGAAGGTGGTAAAGGAGAAACAAAGAAAACTAAAAGGAATAGAGCTATAGGATAGAAATAGAAATCAGCTACAAGAGATACACTTTCCTTACAACAGAATTCCAAATGACATAGTAGATACTTGTTTCTTCAAAAGATGAGTCTCAATACCCCCTCATTGGCTGTGAACTTTACTGTATCTTGATTCCAAATAATGGAGTTGGGGGGGATTAGAAACTTTCCATAGAAAAACCCACCATTAAACCACCTTACCCAAGTGATCAAGGTTGATGTCACCAATGGTGTCAAGTGGATATCAGGTACCCAAGGCACCTCACATTGACAGTCTTCTAAAAAATCCCTAACTTCACTCTAATTGTGAAAAAACATTAGACAAATACAAATTCTTTTATATTACTATCATTCACTTCATTTATCCATATGCTATAATCACCCAAATGTTACTCTCATTTTACTATTATTTAATTAGGTTATCTTTCATATCATTTAGGAATAAGAAAAATAAAATATTGGAGGAGGGGCAAGATGGCGGAAGAGTAGGGTCCCCAAATCACCTGTCCCCACCAAATTACCTAGATACCCTTCAAATCATCCTGAAAAATTTTTGAATGCGGCCTGAGATTTAAAGAGAGAACAACTGGAATGCTGCAGTGAGAAGAGTTCGTGTTTCTATCAAGGTAGGAAGCCTGGGGGGCGGGGAGAAATAAAGAAGCAAAAAGCATCCAAGGGGGAGGGGCCCCGCGAGGAGCCGGGCTAAGAAGAAGTCAAACTCTCCCTCTTCACCGATGACATGATACTCTACATAGAAAACACAAAAGCCTCCACCCCAAGATTGCTAGAACTCATACAGCAATTTGGTAGTGTGGCAGGATACAAAATCAATGCCCAGAATTCAGTGGCATTTCTCTACATTAACAAGGAGATTGAAGAAAGAGAAATTAAGGTGTCAATCCCATTTACAATTGCACCCAAAAGCATAAGATACCTAGGAATAAACCTCACCAAAGAGGTAAAGTATCTATACCCTAAAAACTATAGAACACTTCTGAAAGAAATTGAGGAAGACACAAAGAGATGGAAAAATATTCCATGCTCATGGATTGGCAGAATTAATATTGTGAAAATGTCAATGTTACCCAGGGCAATTTACACATTTAATGCAATCCCTATCAAAATACCATGGACTTTCTCCAGGGAGTTAGAACAAATTATTTTAAGATTTGTGTGGAATCAGAAAAGACCCTGAATAGCCAGGGGAATTTTAAAAAAGAAAAAAATATCTGGGGACATCACAATGCCAGATTTCAGGTTGTACTACAAAGCTGTGGTCATCAAGACAGTGTGGTACTGGCACAAAAACACACACGGAGATCAATGGAACAGAATAGAAAACCCAGAAGTGGACCCTCAACTTTATGTTCAACTAATATTTGATAAAGGAGGAAAGACTATCCATTGGAAGAAAGACAGTCTCTTCAATAAATGGTGCTGGGAAAATTGGACATCCACATGCAGAAGAATTAAACTAGGCCACTCTCTTGCACCATACACAAAGATAAACTCAAAATGGATGAAAGATCTAAATGTGAGACAAGATTCCATCAAAATCCTAGAGGAGAACACAGGCAACACCCTTTTTGAACTGGGTCACAGTAACTTCTTGCCTGATACATCCACGAAGGCAAAAGAAACAAAAGCAAAAATGAACTATTGGGACTTCATCAAGATAAGAAGCTTTTGCACAGCAAAGGATACAGTCAACAAAACTAAAAGACAACCTACAGAATGGGAGAAGACATTTGCAAATGACGTATCCGATAAAGGGCTACTTTCCAAGATCTACAAAGACTTATTAAACTCAACAGCAAAGAAGCAAACAATCCAATCATGAAATGGGCAAAAAACATGAACAAAAATCTCACAGAATAAGACATAGACATGGCCAACATGCACATGAGAATATGCTCTGCATCACTTGCCATCAGGGAAATACAAATCAAAACCACAATGAGATACCACCTCACACCACTGAGAATGGGGAAAATTAACAAGGCAGGAAACCACAAATGTTGGAGAGGATGCAGAGAAAAGGGAACCCTCTTACACTGTTGGTGGGAATGTGAACTGGTGCAGCCACTCTGGAAAACTTTGTGGAGGTTCCTCAAAGAGTTAAAAAATAGACCTGCCCTACGACCCAGCACTTGCACTGTTGGGGATTTACCCCAAAGATTCAGATGCAATGAAACGCCGGGACACCTGCACCCCGATGTTTCTAGCAGCAATGTCCACAATAGCCAAACTGTGGAAGGAGCCTCGGTGTCCATCGAAAGATGAATGGATAAAGCAGATGTGGTTTATGTATACAATGGAATATTACTCAGCCATTAGGAATGACAAATACCCACCATTTGCTTCAACGTGGATGGAATTGGAGGGTATTATGCTGAGTGAAGTAAGTCAATCGGAGAAGGACAAACATTGTATGTTATCATTCATTTGGGGAAGATAAATAATAGTGAAAGGGAATATAAGGGAAGGGAGAAGAAATGTGTGGGAAATATCAGAAAGGGAGACAGAACATAAAGACTCTTAACTGGGAAACAAACTAGGCGTGGTGGAAGGGGCTGTGGGCGGGGGGTGGGGTGAATGGTTTATGGGCCCTGAGGGAGGCACTTGATGGGATGAGCACTGGGTGTTATTCTGTATGTTGGTAAATTGAACACCAATAAAAATTAAATTTATTAAAAAAAAGAAAAGAAAAATAAAATATTTCTTTAATTCATGTCAGTGTTCTTCCTTTCTGGATATAGACTCAAATTTCTGATCTATATCTTTTTCCTTGCTGAGGAAATTTCAACATTTTTTTGCAAAGCATGTCTGCTGCTGTTGAATTACCTTGGTTTTAATTTGTCTAGAAAAGTCTTTGTTTCTCCCTCATTTTTAAAGAATAATTCATTTGAATGTAGAATTCTAGGTAGGACTCTCTGTCTCTGTCTCATTCTCTCTCTCTCTCTTTTTTTCCTATAGTAAGGACATGAGGTCTATTTGTTTGTTTGCTTAGGTAATTGTCCCACTCTGTTCTCTGTGCTTCTTGGTTCTATGGCTTTTCATTTGTCATTATTGTTGAAAAGTTCTTAGCCACTACAAATATTTCTTCTACATTACATTATCTTCTGTATTCTAATTATAAATATTCACACCCTTTGAAGCCATCTCACAGTTCTTGGATATTATGTTCCCCTTTTTAAACTCTTCAGAAAAATTTTTTTTTTTTTTGTCTTAGCTTTCATTTTGGGAAATTTCTTTTGGCATATCTCAAGCTCACTGATTCTCTTTGGCCTTATTCTTACCCAATCTACTGATAAGCCTAGCCCATCAAATGTGTTTTTTCTTTTCTGTTAGTGTATTTTTGATTTTAGCCTTTCTTTTTAATTCTTTCCTAGATTTTCTTTCCCTGCTTACATTACTAATCTGTTCTTGTACTTGTCTATTTGAGTTTTCAAAAGTAATCATGATTATTTTAAATCATTTGTTTTTAAACTATTTAAATTCCCTGTCTGATAACTATTTTAAACATCTCTGTCACAGTCAAGGCTATAAGACAGTTTGAAAGTTATTCTAAATGTTAAACATAGAGTTACCATATGACCCAGAATTTCTACTACTAGATATATAACCAAGAGAAATGAAAACAGATGTCCACACAAAAACTTGTGTAAGAATATTCCTGGCAGCATTTCTTGTAATATACAAAAAGTAGGAATAATACAAAAGTTCTTCAAATGATGAATTGATATGTAAAATATGGTATATTAATTGGTAACTGTGGGAGGCAGAATAATGTCCCTGCCCCAAAGATATCCATGTTTTAATTCCAAGAACCTATAAGTCAAATGTCTTACATAATAAAAGGATTTTGCAAAGGACATTAAGTCATAAAATTTTATTTTATGTGAACCATATAAAGCTGTTTTTAAAAAGTAACAGAAAGAAGGAGGCAAGGATTGACTTCATCAGTCTTTCATTCTTATTTTTACTAAAAAAAAAAAAAATACTGCTCTACTCTGAAAGTACAAGTACTATAGAATGTATTAGATTCTACTTTTCCCTAAACTCAGTGGATATCCCTTTTTTGGGGTCCCATAGGTATTTATTTATTTATTTATTTATTTATTTATTTATTTATTCATTTATTTATTTTAAAAAGATTGTATTTATTTATTTATGAGAGACACACACACACACACACGAGGCAGAGACACAGGCAAAGAGCAAAGCAGGCTCCGTGCAGGGAGCCTGATGTGGGACTCGATCCCTGGACTCCAGGATCATGGCCTGGGTGGAAGGCAGGCGCCAAACCACTGAGCCACCCAGGGATCCCCATTTCCCCATCATTTAGCTTCTTGTGATAGAGCTACTGTTTTACTTTTTGGCCTCATCCTTCAGACTGTGAATCCTTCGAAGGACTGTGCTGATCTTTCTATTTGCAATGCTTTGTATATGGTGGAGCCTCGTCAATGTTTTTTGAAGAATAGGAACAAAAAGAAAAAGAGTAGAAGAGAGGTTAGGGGAAAACGGAAGAAAGGCTCTGGGAAATAAACAGGCCATTTCTTCTCTGTGGTCACAGAGAAAATTGGGCTTGACACAGATGAGAGAGATGAACTCTGGCAGTGAATACTGGAAAAGTACACAATCTATTCTACTGTGCTCAAGGACATGACATTTTTACTGGTACAGGGATGAGAAAAGAAAATAATAATTAGTAGAAGGCACAAGTACAGCACAGAGGAAATAATGTTGAAAAGTCTCTAATGCAGAATAAAGGATCACAAGAGAGGGGGCAGCAATAAGTTGGAAAATTGAGTTGGAGCTGGATATATGGGTGAGAAAAGGGTCTGGAAAATCACATTAAAGATTGTTTTGTGCACTATGAAGAAATATTGAAAATTTGGGGGAAGGTGAAAAAAGCAACTACATCCACCTAGAGGCACTCTCATATTATCATCTTTCTGAATTCCAAGATAGAAGATTTCCTTATTTACCCCCAGATAATGGGAGGGGAAGTCTCCTAGATGGGGTCTCCACTGTCATCTTTGGGGGATGATTGCAATCTGTCCTAAAGTATAATTTGTTCCTGCAGAGAAAAATGCCAGATTCATGTGGTCTATCCTCACTTACAGTAGAACCTCAGGAGACTCTGTTTTTTCTACTCTAGAGAAATGGGACTCCTAAAGCGGCTAGGGGACATGGAACTCACTGGATCTGGAACTGTGACTGATGCTGTTCCTGCCTAAAGTGGAAGATATGGCACTGATGTCCTGTCGGCTGGGTTGTGGTGTGGATGCAACATATAGATACTCTGTGTGGTAGACTAGGAATAGCCACACACTTCTTCAATCCTGGTGTGCACAGAAGGTGGCTTTGTTACTCATTCCACCAAATATGGATTCCACTCCAATGCCTTTAACTGGGTGGCATAATTAACTATGTGACCTGCTTTATTCAGTAGAATGTGGCAGATATGGCATTCTAAGACTTCTGAGGCTGAGCCTTAAGAGACCTTGTGGCTTCCATTTTCACCTTCTTGGAATGGGGTGCTTAGAGCACTGAGAAATGAAGCCAGCCTGACCTACAGGTGGTAAGAATAAGTATGGAGGAGAACTGAGACACCATGCCAAAAGCCATTACCAATGATGATGTGTGAGTCAGGCCACTGTGGCCATTCCAGCCTAGTTGACCCTCACTGACTGCCTGCAACTGCATGAGTGATCTCAGGCATAGCCCATGGAGAAACTAGGTACCCAACCCACATAATTGTGAGAGATACTATATGGTTCTTGTTTAAAACCACTAAGTTTCAAATGAGTTATCTGTAGTTATAAGCAACTGATATACTTGGATTAGATAAAATAGCAACACAACTTCTTTCTATGCAGATGAATTTTATGGAGAGAAATGTCAATCTACTCACCCTGAAAGATCTTTTGATGTGCCATTCTTTGGTAATCTTTCATCTATGGATTCTAATCACCAGCCCCCACCCCCACCCCAGCAATATCAGACTTTAAATGGGCAAATCTATGGCAGTCTCACCACTGGGCTGGAAAAGAAAACAGTATTTCTAACTTTCATTATTTTCCACTTATAAATTTAGGTAGGGTTGAGAGTATGAGTAAGATAAATCCATACAACATATATTTATGGAAATGATTCGGTGTAAAAGCCTCTTTGCTAGGAGCTATGAATAATGACAATACACACATTTGATAAGCTTCAATCTAGTGGGTAAAGTAGATATAAACATAAGTGAGTATGATTCAAGAAAAATGTGATATGTCCTATAATACATAGAGATGACTGTTGGTGGAGGTGGAGAAATATACCAGGCTTCAGTGAGTAAGAAGCTGTGGAGCAAATAGTCCAGTATACTCCAATATATTAAATCTTTTAATGTATGTGCCATTGTATAAGTGTACTCTATATATGGAGTGGAGTAAATGATGTGCTAAGGCCTGCTGTGTCCACAAACCCCTTCAGTAATTCCTTACACTTGAATCGCTTTGACATTGGCCTTTAGACTCTGCATCCCTAATCACAATTTACTGGGGCAGAGATGGGGTTGAGCCAGGGTCTGCCAACCAGGCAACAGCACCTTGGAAAGTCAACACTTGAGGTGGGATGCAAGTCTGGCTGGCACTGGCCAATCTAATTTTTCTGTGAGATGAGGGTTTCTAGGATATCTCACACATGGTCATTCTCCATGGGGCTTGCATGTATGACTGCTGTGTGAAAATAGACTCAGGTATTTTGCACTTTTGGTAAGGTGGAACTAAAAGGAAATGTCAGAGCTTCTCATAGTGCCTAGGTTGTGCTGTTGGTTTCCTAAATATACTGAATAAAAGCCTGAGTAAAGCAGACCAGCTATGCCACATGAAGTGCTGGCCTATGTGGCCCTGGAGCCAGACCTTGTCAGACCTTGACTGTGGTTGAGGTAAGTTTTTCCTGGAAGGAAATGATTATTATCACATCATCCATTTAGGGATCTGGACAAACCTGAGGAAGGAAATAGACTGCAGACATTTCTTTTTGACCCTTCTGAGTTTGAAAACTGAGCTGTCCATGGTCAGCTAGGAAGGTGAGAGTGAGGCAGGAAACTGATTCATCCTAGAACCCCAAGAGGGGCTGTTATGTGCAATCATAAACATTCTGTAGAGTACAGTTGCTTTTCCCTGCTCCCAACTTTTCACTAATGTTTTATAAAAAGGACAGAGTATTCTCTGTTTTGTTTGGCAACCATGAATAAACTGCCCTATTTAGGGGAGAAAAGGATCCACATTTGATTCACTGGCTTATCTCAGACTTAAAGCTCAGAAACACTGACAGGGCTTACATTTTATCCTTTACGGTGATGAGCAATTGTATTAATTAGAATAAGCTGGGGAAATTAACACAGTAGCAACCATTCTCAAATCACATATATAGTCTTATATGAATTGTAAGGGAGATTTGATTCACAATTTAAGTCTCATTATTCTTTATATATAATTTTTCACATGGGAAAACTAATAAACAGTATTTACAAAACAGGTGATATTTTTCTTTGAGTGCTACTAAGTTCTCATAATTTCTGTATTGTTGGATCTGTCTCCTTCCTAAATCAAAATCTTGGGCCTCACTATCAATTCATAATTTATGATTTCATCAAACTTTTTAGAAATTTATGATTTTATTATTTCATATTTTTGTGATTTCACCAAAATTTTTATTGAACACTTATCATGTTCCAGGTAATATGTTTTGTGCTGGAAAATATAAGCAATCAGTCCTTCTTATCTCCTTGCTTCTGGGGCCTTTGTTTCAATATTAAATCATAAATTACCTTTGGTTAATTTTTCCTAATTAAAAAAAGAATTATAAGTCACACTCATATTTATCTTAGATTTTAGAAAGATGATGTATGCCTTTTTTAAAAAATGAAAGGTGTTTTTAGTTTTTCTTCTCTCAAAGGTATTTATTTTGTCATCTGTTGTCATTTGTTTTATTTTAATATCTTTCCAGAAAGTCATTTTTTGCCACTATACTGTCTAATTATTTGAAGAGCGGAGTGTTGGAATCATGAATTAGTAGAAAGCACATGAAGTTAGGGTTAGTCTATATAATATGTAAATGAAAGAAAATAACATATTCATATTGACAAATGGAGCATAAAGTATCTCTAGAAGGATAAACAAAAAACTAGTGCAAAAGAGGGAGGGAAATAAGATGGCTGCTTCATCTTATTCACACAAAGTTTTCAAAATCCGTTCATACTTTCTATTTCCAAACTATGTGCAAAGTGATTTGCATAAAAATATAACATATTTCTAAAGAAATAATCCTGTGGATTCTTGGGCTTCCCATTACCAGCAGAATCAGAATCTCTGAGAAGGAAGCCCTAGAATGGGCATTTTCATTTTGTAGTAGGAGTAGTGTAGGGTAGGAGATTGCTATATCCACCAACATTTGAAGCACACTGAAGAACCTGGCATGTCCTTGTTAAGCTCTTGGGCTTCTTATTGAAGCTAGTGAGATGCCATATGCAGGAGACATGGCATGATCAGACTGAACTATAATCTAATGAGTTTGGACTGTGTTGATGGTAAGTTTGAGGAACATAAGTTGGATGGAAGGAAGGGGTATAACTAGGTGGCTGTTAAAGTGGCCAAAATAAGAGATTATGAAGATCTGACCTAAGACATTGGCAGCTCCTGTCTCCATAACAATTCAGGAATCTAGCAAGGAAACTGGCCATACTGATAACCCCTCTGCCACTCTCCTTCACTTCTCCCATGCTCATGATTGTGTGGCTCAGGGCTCAGCTTACTGCTCTACTGCTGTAGTCTTTATTGATTCTCCTTCTGCCATTGTCCATTACTTTTCATTTCCTGTCTTCATTTTTCTTTTTGAGGCTTCTACTGCTTCATGGATTCTTCTAGAACTTTCTCTATACTTAATACTAATTTTTAAAAACTTATGTTGAGGTGTCTGAATGGGTTAGCGGGTCTTACTCAGGATTGCAGTCCACCTCAAGTGTTGTTCTTCCACCAAGCTGCTGCCTGGTTGGCAGATACTGGGTCAGCCTCATCTTTGCCTCTGTAAACTGTGATTAGTGGCTGAGGAGTCTAAAGACCAAGTTAAAAGTGACTCAAGTGTAAGCAATTGCTGAAGGGATCTGTGGGTACAGCACATGTCACCACATCATTTACTTAACTCCAAATACAAATTACATTTGTGAATTGGCACAAAAATGAAAAGACTTAACATATTTGAAAATATGTCCAATAGTGCTCACATCATTTCAGTTTTACTGGTATTGATAGAATCAAATTGGACTTTTGGGAAATGAAGTCCTCTTTGACTGTGATGATCATCAAACAAAATATTTGATTCTTGGAAGAATCAAGTGCACATGAACCTCTCCATGTGTCTGCCTTATTTGTTCATTCTATACTGTTTCCCTCATGCATGCTTTAGACTGTCTCTTGGAGAGAAAATAATTATATATCCTCAACAGTTAGCTCATATGAGCAAAGTGACATTTTCCAAAAGTAAAATGTGGCTCAGTGTGTGGTATTTAATCTTGAGGGGTTTGTACATCATGACTGAAAAGTAACAAATGGTTCCCATCCTGAGAGCTGACTAACTCAATGTCCTGTTTTAGCACTGTCATAAGGTAGAGCTCTTTTGCTTAGGAATAAGTTGCTGTTACCAGGAGGGGTTCATTACTCTGCCCCAATCTTACTTCTTTTTTTTTTTTTTTTTTTGAGTTGAAAATTTTTTGTGATAATTGCAGAATCACATGCAACTAGAAAAAATGCTTAGAAAGACTTTGTATACTTTGCTTAGTTTTCTCCAATGGCAACATTTTGCAAAATTATATTATAATATCACAACCAAGATATTTTTTTTATTTTTAAAGATTTTATTTATTCATTCATGAGAGATGCAGAGAGAGAGAGGCAGAGACACAGGCAGAGGGAGAAGCAGGCACCATGCAGGGAGCCCAACGTAGGACTTGATCCCGGGTCTCCAGGATCACACCCTGGGCAGACGGCGGCGCTAAACCACTGAGCCACCTGGGCTGCCCCACAACTAAGATATTAAGATTGACTTAATCTATGAGTCTTATTCAGATTTCCCCAGTTTTACCTGTACTCATATGTTTGTGTTTAACAGGTTCTACACAATTCTGTCACCTGCATAGGTTGGTATATTCACTGTAAGATAAAGATAGTGAACAGTTCTAATACCACAAAGATCTCTTGTGTTGACTTTTAATAACTACATGTACTTCATTCCCCCAACTCCCTGGCAACCATTAATCTGAACTCCATTTCTATTTTTTTTCTTCATTTTTTTCTTCATAACAACTGTTATGTAAATGGAAAAATATACAGTAGGTAACCCTTTGGGGTTGGGTGGGTTTTTTTTTTTAACTAAGCATAACTCCCTGGAGATCATCCAAGTTGTTGCATTTATCAATAGATTGTTCTTTATTTTCCCAGTAATGTTCCCTGATGTATTGTGGAACAGTTTATCCATTTACTTATTGAAAGACATGTGGACTGAATTCAGTTTATGGCAATTACAAATAAGGCTACTGACATTCATGCACAGGTTTCTGTAAAAAGGTATTTTCATTTCTCTGTGATAAATGCCTAGGAGTACAATTACTGGTTCATATGGCAATTGTAACTTTAGTTTTATAAGAAACTGACAAACTTTTCCAGAGTAGCTGTTCCATTTTATATTCGCACTAGCAATGTATGAGAGAGCCAATTTTTCCACATCCCTGCCAGCATTTGGGGTTGTGTTTTTCTTTCAGCTCTTCAGATATGTATGCAGTAACATATCATTGCGTTTTTTAAAGGATTTTATTTATTTATTCATGAGAGATACAGAGAGAGAGGCATAGATATAGGCAGAGGCAGAGGCAGGCTCCCCCTAAGGAGCTTGATGTGGGACTGGATCCCAGGACCCCTGGATCATGATTTAAGCTAAAGGTGGATGCTCAACTGCTGAGCCACCCAGGTGTCCCTCATTGTAGTTTTAATTTGCATTTTGCTGAGGGCATATGATGTTGAATATCATTTTATCTTATTTGCCATCTGTACATGATCCTTGGTGAAACATTTCTCCATGTCTTTTGTGCATTTTCTAATTAGTTTTATTTTTGTATTTTAAGAGATCCCTATATGTCATATATATTCCAGATACTAGTCCTTTGTAAGATATGTGGACTGCAAATATTTTCTAAGTCTGTAGCTTGTCTATTCACCCTCTTCACCTGGGCTGTTTTCTATTTTAATGAGGTACAATTTATTGATTTTTTTCCTTTTTTGAATGGTATTTTTTTGGGTTAAGTCTGAGAATCTTGACAAGTCCTATATCCCAAAGATTTTATCTTATTTTTTTCTGAAAGTTTTGTAGGTTTGCATTTTAAAATAAAGTTACAGTCCACTATGAATTAATTTTACATGGAGTATGAGGTTAAGGTTGAGGTTAATTTTTTGCCTATGGATGTTCAACTAATTCCATTGCTTGAAAAAGTTATTCTTTGTTCATTAATTTGCTTTTGCATCTCTGTTAAACATTAATTGAGGTTTCTTGTGTAAGTCTATTTCTGGGTTTTCCATTTCAGTGTCATTACTCTCTGTGTCTCCCTCCACACACTGTTCACACTACCATGAACACTGAAACTATACTGTAATCTTGAACACTGGATACAGTAATTCCTTTCACTTTATTCTTCTTTATTGATTACATTAGCTGCTCTGGAGTCTATTCCTGTCCATATAAATTTTAGAATAAGCTTACCTATACCTTGGCAAGATTTTGGTAGGTATTATGTGAAATTTCTAGATAAAGTTGGTTAGCATTGACATCCTGACTATGCCAAGTCTTTCAGTCCATGGACGCAGCATGTCTTATATTTATTTAGATCTCTTTGATTTCTTTCAGCACCATTTTGTCATTTTCATCATGCAGATCTTATACATTATTTGTTAAATGTATATCTAAGAATATAATTTAGTTTGGAGTGACTGTGAATGATATTGTGTTTTTAGTGTCAATTTCCACACATCATTATTAGGTATATAAATGTGAGATTGATTTGGGAGAGTAAATCTTGTGTTCCTGATGTCCTGAACATATTTCTAAGTTCTGGGAGGTTTTTTGTTTGTTTTTTTCATTTTTTGGTAGACTACCAGAAATTCTCTATGTAAACAATCACATCATCTAAAATAAGGGTGGTTTTATTTCTTCCATTCTGATCTGTATGCCTTCTATTTTTTTTCTTGCCTTATTGCACTGGCTAGACACCAGCACTATGTTGAATAAGAGTGGTGAAAGTAGATTCCTTGCTTTGTTCCCACTTTAGGGGAGAGTGTTCAGTCTTTCACCATTAATTATGATATTTGCTGTAAGGTTTTTTTGTAAGTGTTCTTTATCAAATGGAGCTCGGTTCTTTTTATTCTTAATTTGCTGGTGATTGATTGGCATAAGTGATGTTTCTGGCAATTTTCCTTTTTAAAATTTTTTTAAAATATTTTATTTATTTATTTGAGAGAGAGAGAGTACAAACAGGCGATGTGGGAGAGGGAGAAGCAGACTCCCCGTCGAGCAGGGAACCGATTTGGGGCTCTACCCCAGGACCCTGGATAAAGACCCAAGCCAAGGCAGAAATCTACTGAGCAACCAAGGTGCCCCCCCTCTTTTTTAATTTTTTAAGAATTTTCCTTTTCTTTTTGTGGATGGTGTTACACAAGTGCTACACAGAGTATCATACTTTGTGTGAAGTAGTTAAATGTGCATTTATAGTTTGTGAACTTTTCTGTACATGATCAAATGTAAAAACAAAACAAAACTAAACTACCAAAGATATGAAAACAGATAACCTACAAATTGCATGATTCAATTAGCATTAGTCTTTCATTAACTAGAATGCAGGTCAAGGAAGATTAATGGAGAAACATATTAAAAGTGTTGGTAAGAGAGTCTTTTTTAATCTAAAATTCTATATCCAGTTAACCTTAATTCAAAAGTAAGAGTAAAGTGATGACTCCTACATCATCAAGAACTCAGATTTTTTACAAACCTATGAAAATGAGCAGCAATTATATTTCAGCAAGGAAATGAAAATAAAAGAATTAGAATACAAAAAAGATGATCAAAGATATATGGGAAAGATACTTTTGCGTAAGTGAGTTGTTTTTCAGTTTTACTATATAAATCTTATAATAAGGTGCCAGATAATATCATAGGGAATAAGAAGGATGAGTAGAGACATTGTATCATGCTAGGACTTTTATCTTGTCTGGGAGGATACAGACGTTGATTATTTTGTTGAAGTATACATGTTAATAACTTAAAGACAACACCAGGAACAGAAAGAGAATGTGTAGCTTCCACTTGTAGTTCAAAACTGAACAAGTAATTATGAAAAATAAAATAGGCATTGAATTGACACCATTTAATTCCAAAGTGTATTTTCTGTGCATATTTCTATTTCTTTCAACAGATCCAATTATATGAAAACAGTACCTGATGATGAAACTACATCAGAAGCAGGAGTTTTCATTATTTTGAATGCAATAGCAAGGTTCTTACCTGGGATCAGATTTGTGTTTATTGAAATATATCTCAAAGGATAAAAATGAAATTTCTGAAATATGGTTCCTTTTCATAAATGAAAGCTCAAATTCACAGAACTCTATTAAAATCACTGAATTTTGAATTTCTGAAATCAAAGAAGAAATTTTTATTTGTTTCTTTTTAAAAAAGATTGTATTTATTTATTCATGAGAGACAGACAGAGAGAGGGGCAGAGACACAGGCAGAGGGAGAAGCAGGCTCCATGCAGGGAGCCTGATGTGGGACTTGATCCCGGGACTCCAGGATCATGCCCTGGGCTGAAGGCAGGCACCAAACCACTGAGCCACCCAGGGATCCCCCTTTTTGTCTCTCCTATTGGTATTGAATTCAAGGGGAAAAGAGTGCAGAGTAAACTAAACAGGAGCTATTCATATGGGCTAATGGCAGTGGTAATTAATGACATATTCTTACACAGCTCATACAAATAGCAAGTTGTATTAATAGCTATATTAACAACTTCTAGATGAAATTTTAAATATATTTTTATTTATATAGAGAAATAAAAGATAAAGCTTGATGAAAATACAGGGATTTTTAAAGGAACTATATATTTTTCCTTTATAAATATTCAGAAAACTGAATCAAACTTAAATGTCTAACCAAAAAGGACACATTAAACATATTTATACAGTATAGCCACTTTATAGAATGATTTGGATTTTTTGATAAGATTTTTTTCCTTTTTTAAAGATTTATTTATTTGAGAGAGAGAGAGAGCATGAGAGGGAAGGGCAGAGGGAGAGAGAGAGAGGGAATTCCTAGCAGACTCCATGCTGAGCACAGAGCCTGGCATGGGGCTCCATCTCATGACCCTGAGATCACAACCTGAGCTGAAACCAAGAGTTGGCACTCAGCCCAGTGTACCACCCAGGCACCCCCAGAAAAATGTTTTTATAATATAATAAGTGATCGTAATCAGGTTACAAAGCAGGACATACACAATCTTTTTTGTTTGTTTGTTTTTTAAATGTATACTTTAAGAGGTGCCTGAATGGCTCAGTTGGTTAAATGTCCAACTTCTGATTTTGACTCAGGTCATGATCTCAGGGTCATAAGATTGAATCCCATCCTGGGGTCTGCTCAGTGGGGAGTCTACTTGAGATTCTCTCCCTCTACCCTTCCCCCTGCTCTCTCTCTAAGATAAATAAATAAAAATAAACTCTTTAAAAGATAAATAAAATATGTACTTTAATAAAAATGCTTATGTATATATTTATTATACAGAGATGATACAGGGGCTATGAAACATGAACCTAAGTACATGCATATGGTACCTTTATCAGCATGCTGTGTTTTGTTTTTGTTTTTGTTTTTTCAGTTTTGCTTTTATTTTTCCAAATTGTATGCTTTAATTAAAATTTATTGTTTGTGTATGGAAAACAAAGGAAGGAAGGTAGCCATGAAAAGAATAGTAAAAGAGATCATGATAGTTACCTAATCAGTCTCTCTACAATCTTTGAAAGCATCAAAAACAAGAAAGAAAGAAAGAAAGAAAGAAAGAAAGAAAGAAAGAAAGAAAGAAAGAAACCCAAACCAAAAATACACAATGATACAGATTAACAAGAAAAATAAAACCACACAAAATATTGCATCTTTCACAAAACTAGAAGGTTGAGAACACTAAAAGAAAGTACATGTAAGCAAAATCACCAAAGTTTATGGAGCTGTGGCTCAAGCTTCTAGTGTAAGAACTTGGAGCAAGCAAGAGGAGCCTGAATAAACTCTATAGAAGAGGAAAGAAAAAAAAAAAAAAAAAAAAGACAGCCTAAGATTGAACAAACATCACACCTTAAAGGGAAGTCCTAGTATTTCAGAGAACTGATTTTAGGGAAGAGATTAAAAATTACACGGGGCTTACATGGAGGCGACAGTCTCCCAAATGCATTGCTTCTGGGGATAGAATGGGAGTAAATGTTGAAAAGAGAGATGAGCCCTTCGGGCACTGGATGGTGATAAGAAAAAGGACCCAGAAGAGGAAATTTGGAATTTCGATAAACAAAAGCAAAAATTCAAGACTCATAGCTCATCCCAGGAGACCTGAGTTGCTCAAATCCTGCACATCTTCAATAAAGGTTTTTGGCCAGCTTCTGAGAGATGAACTCTTAGCCCTAGGAAAACTATGCCTGATAACAGTGTTTTTATATGTGTGAGGCCATGGACCATGCTGTACGAGTCTGATTAGAATTTTTACTGACAGACATGATTTATGTAAATGTTTTTGCTCAAAGGAGGCTGGGGTCTGGGTAGCAGAGGTAGGTAATGCAGTTGCTGCATCCCTATATGACCGACTCCTAATGAAAACTCAACATCAAACCTCAAGCAAGCTTTCCTTGTTGATACCACTTTGCTCTTGTTGTCACACATACATCATTACTGAGAGAATTAACTGCATTAGTTAATTAACTGCATTAAACCCTACTAGAAAGGACACTTAGAAGCTTGCATTTAATTTCTCTTGGATTTTGGCTCATGCATATTTGCCTTTTGTTAATTTTAAACTATCATTTTTCTGTAATAAAGTAACCAGCAGTGTAGTCAGCTTTTCTGAGTCCTGTGAGTCCTTTGGAACCCCCAAACCACTAAAAAAAACAAGTCTTGTATTTCAATAAAGGCTTATTTAACATATGATAAAAAAGTCATCATTAAAATGCAGAATTTTCCTCTTCTATATAGCAAGTAACCAACTAACTCTCACATCAATGTTCTAAGCTTTGATATGGCTATAAAGCATCAATATAGTATGTGACTAAAGTCAAAGACTCAATTCCTATTCTCAAAGAGATTAAAATTTAGTTCTGCTATTTCTCTGGAAATCATAAGTCAGTTTATTCAATAAAGAAAAAATAGCTAAAGCATGGCTTTTGAAGTTCCTCCAAACTTCTATCACTTCTAGTTCCTTCTTCAGAGATATCTCTATTGCCAGTATGATATGTATCCTTTCACTTCTTTTTTTAAACATTTGCATATATACTTCCACTGAAAATATATAGTATAATATATATGGGCATAAATTTTACAAACAGTGTTCAACAAAAACACCAGTTAAAAAAATATAAAAAATACAGCCCAAATTAAATAATAGTGTTTAGGGATACATGCTTATATGCTAAATCTTTAAAGAAATAGTAGGATGTCATTATCATAAATCAGGATAGCAGTTAATGTTAAGAAGAAATGGGTGCGGGGGAGGAGGGGACCTGGGTGGCTCAGTGATTGAACATCTGCCTTTGGCTCAGATCATGACCCGGGGTCCTGGGATTAAGTCCTGCATCAGGCTCCCTGTGGGAGACCTCTGCCTACATTTCTGCCTCTTTGTGTGTCTCTCATGAATAAATAAATAAATAAAATCTTTAAAAAAAAGAAGAAATGAGTGGGGGTAGGTAATTGAAGTAGACACAATGATGGTCTCTAGGTTTGTGGTAATGCTCGTTTTCATGATTGGGGAAACTTTTGCATTAATGTTAACTGTGATAAATCAATAAAATGGATATCCTTATTTTGGACACTTTTTTGTTTATAGAATACAAAAGTGAATACAAATGGTAAAAATAAAACAAGCATATTAATTTAGAAAATCAAATACATATTTACATTAATTTGAATGAAAGTAATAAAGAGAAGAGTCTAAAACATGGGGATCAAACAGAAACAAATAGTAAGCCAGCAGACCTAAATTCAACTATATCCATGATTACGTTACATGAAAATGTTATAAATACTCCAAGTAAAACAATAAAATTGTCAGAATCAATTTTAGAATGACATACACTGCTTATAATGAGTTGTTCTCAAATATAAAGAAGACACAATAAAGTCGAAAGTATAAAGATTTTCAGTGCTGGCCAAGATGTGGAAAGCTATTTTTGTGGAAGGAAAGATGTACATTCGATGTACATTCTTGAAATAGAAACTTGAAAAAAAATAAATAAATGGAAAAGTCAGAAATGGAAACTTGAAATACCTGAAATAAAAAATTCACTGTATGGGCTGAATAGTTGAATGAGATGACAGAGGAAAGAATCATGGTACTTTATGTTAGATTATTAGAAATTAGCTAATCTTTAAAAGAAATAGAAAATATTGAAAGGAAAACAAATCTACAGATACTTATGTCAAATCAATACCAAAATATCTAATACTCATGTAACTAACTGGATGTCCAAAAAAAAGAAAAGAAAGAAAAGATACAGACAAAGCCTAGAGTGACTGTAATAATATCAAAGTAGACTTCAAAACTAGGAATATAAACCAAAGATAAAGAAGTAAATTACAGAATAATAAGAATTGGTTAATAATAACCCTAATAATGATAATTCACCATGAAGACATGACTCAACAGCATAGCTTCTAAAGGCATGGAGCATAAACTAAAAGAACTGAAAGAAGAGATAGACAAATCACAATTATAGTTGGAGACCAACACACCCTTTTCAGTATTTGAAAGAACTAGTAGAATAACAGCCAAGATATAGAAAACTTGAACAATACTGTTTAGCAACTTGCTCTAACTGCCACTCTGTCCCCATATAACTGAATTTATGTTCTTTTTAAGTCACATGGAATATTCACTAAGGGAGACCATATTCTGGGCCATAAAACGAAACTTACTTTTTTTTTTTTAATTTTTATTTTTGATAGTCACAGAGAGAGAGAGAGAGAGAGATTGAGAGAGGCAGAGACACAGGCAGAGGGAGAAGCAGGCTCCATGCACCGGGAGCCCGACGTGGGATTCGATCCCGGGTCTCCAGGATCGCGCCCTGGGCCAAAGGCAGGCGCCAAACCGCTGCGCCACTCAGGGATCCCCAAAACTTACATTTTTAAAAAGGATTTAAATGATGTGGAATTAAACTACAAATCAGTAACAATATGATTATCTGGAAACCCCCCAATATTTGGTAATGAGATAACACTTGCTGAAATAACACATAGGCCAAAGTAGAAGTCATACAAAATAATAAAGCATTTTGAATTGAATGAAAATGAAAACAGAATATCAAAATTTATGGAATGCAGCTAATGCAGTAGTTGTAGGGAAATATACATTACATGCTTATACTCAAAAAAATATTAAATTATTGATCTAGGCTTCCACCTTATGCAACTAGAAGAAGTTGAGCAAATTAAACCTAGTATAAGTAAAAAGAAAGAAAAAAATGAGGACAAAACCAGAAGTCAACAAAATTAAAAATAGGAAAACAGTAGAGAAATAAATAAAACTGGTAATTGTATTTTGGGAGCACCTGGGTAGCTCAGTCAGTTAAGCATCCAACTCTTGGTTTTGGCTCAGGTCTTGAACTAAGGGTGAGATTGAGCCCCCTGTGGAGCTCCACATCCAGCATGGAGTCTGCTAAAGACTCTTCTCCCTATCCTTCACCACCCCCCCACCATTCTCTCTCTCAAAAATCAATCAATCTTTCAAACACATCTGAAAACTGTTTTTTTTTTGAAAAGGTCAATGAGGGTCGCCTATGTTGCTCAGTCAGTTAAGTGTCTGCCTTCAGTTAGGGTATGATTCAGGGGTCCCGAGATGGAGCCCTGCCTTGGCCTCCCTGTTCAGTGGAGAGTTGCTTCTCCCTCTCCCTTAACACCCCCTCCCCCGCTTCTACTCTCTCTCTCTCTCTGTCAAATAAATAATAAATAAATATCTTAAAGTAAAGGTCAATGAAATTGATAAACTCTAGCCAAGAAAAAAAAAAGGATGCAAATTGCCAATATAAGGGATAAAAGATGACTCATCACAAGAGACTCTAGGACACATTCAGAGGATTATCAGAGAATACTAAAATATCTTTATACCTGTGAATTCAGCAACTTAGATGAAATAGACCAGTCACTTGCAAGACATAAACTCCTAATGCTCACTTAGGATTACACTGATAACTTGAATAATCTTTTATATGCTAAAGAAGTGTAATTTGCTGTTGAAAACTTCCTAAAAACCTACTAACAAAGAAAATTCGATGTTTAACTGGCGAACTCAAACTTTCAAGGAAAAAAATATAGGAACTGTACACAATCTCTTTTAGAAAATGCAATAGGATGGGTGCCTGGGTGGCTCAGTTGGTTAAGCATCTGCCTTCAGCTTAGGTCATTATCCCAAGGTCCTGGGATCAAGTTGCCCATCAGGCTCACTCCTCCATGGGGAGTCTGCTTCTCTGTCTCCCTCTGCTCCTCTCTTTGCTTGTGCACTCTCTCTTTCTCTCAAATAAATAAATAAAATCTTAAAAAAAATACAACAGGAGAAAAAACTTGTAAAGCCATTAAATGAGACCAACATTGTCCTAATACAAAGCCAAAAAGGTATTCTTTTTAAAGATTTTATTTATTTATTAATGAGAGACACAGAGAAAGGGAGAAAGGCAGAGACACAGGCAGAGGGAGAAGCAGGCTCCTTGCAGGGAGCCCAATGTGGGACTCAATCCAGGGAATGCAGGATCATGCCCTGAGCCAAAGGCAGATGCTCAAACACTGAGCCACCCAGGCATCCCAAAACCACAAAGGTGTTACTAGCAAAACTGTTTCATTAAAAAAAAAAAAAAATTCAATCAATGTAAATCAGCAAAGCAACACAAGAAGAAAAGCATATTTCAATATATTCAAGCATATATTGTTAAAAATCAAAATTCATTCATGATAAAAACTAGATGTCTATAAGCCTACAGATAAAAGCAACTTAAAGGTGAAAAATGGAATGTTGAGACATCCAATTAGACAAGGTGGTGTAGATATACCTCTCCCTGCATCTTCATGGAAGTACAATCAAACCTGGAGATAATGCAAGGCAGCCAAGGGAAAACTTTGAAAAGTGGAAAGAGGAAGGTGAACTGGCTAGCAACTGGAGGAAAAATAGGGTCGCAGGGCATCTTACAGCCCCACCTACTAGAAAAAGACAGTGCAGGCCTGACTTTTTCCTACCACAAGGGAAGTCTGTCTCCTCACCAATTTTGTCTTGTTAATCCAAGTCACTGACATAATTTTTCTTCTGCTTGAAAATCTTTTGACATTTTTATATGGTAGGTCAACTGGCAATGAGCCCACTCAGATTTTCTTCACTAAAAAATATATATTTTTTAACTATTAAGGAAAAACCGGATTTGGGTATAATCAGATTGAGAATTCTAGGTTGGAAGGAGCTTTCTCTTTATACAATTTGAAGATTCTGTTATAGTCTTGTCTTCCTTGGACGGTGTCTGATGAAAAGTCATTTGTAATTCATATCTTTGTTCCTCTATAAGCAATATATTTTGTTCCCTCTATGTTTCTTCAAGATTTTCTCACTTTTTATGTCCACAGTTTGAATATGATTTGTCTATTTTTGTAAATCTTTATATCCTCCTGGTTTCTCAGTGAGTTTTTTTGAAACTTTAATTTGGTTTCTGTCATTAATTTGGGGAATTTTTCAATCATTATTTCTTCAAATATTTCCTTCATCCCATTTTCTTTCTGTTCTTTCTGCTATTCTGGTTATGTATATGTCATGCCGAGTGGTATTTTCCACAGTTCTGAGTTTTCTCAGTCATTTATATTACATTTGTGTTTCCATTTCTAAAATTTCCACTGACCTATCTTCAAGTTCACTGATTTTTTTCTTAGCTACGTTGAGTCTACTGATGAACTTGTCAAAAGTATTCATTTCTATCAATGTGCTTTTGATTCTAAGCATTTCCTTCTACTTTTTATAGTTTTTATCTCTATGTTGCCATTACCTTTTGGTTGTGTTTGTTGTCTTTTTTTTTCCATTGGTAGCTTTGCCATATTGATCATAGTCATTTTAAATTCCTCATGTGATAATTCCAAGATTTGTGTTATATTGGCATTTTTTTTCTTAAGATTTATCTATTTATCTGACAGAGAGAGACAGCATGCGGGGGGTGGGGGCAGAGGGGCAGAGAGTAGGAATCTCAAGCAACTCCCTACTTGAATGTGGAGTCTAACGTGAGGCTCAGTCCCATGATCCATGAGATCCTGACCTGAGCTGAAATCACAAGTCAGCTGCTTAACCACCTGAACCACCCAGGTGCCCCTGGTATGTTTTTCAGTATTTGTAGAAATTCAACCATGTTTTATAGGGTAATAGGTAAACTCCTTTCATATGAGAATTTATGTTAATTTAGCAGTTGTGTTGTATTTACTGTTTGATATAGCTATAGGTAACAGAGGCTTCATATTTCTCTGATGAACTTGTTTTTTAATTCCTTCTTGTCTTTTGGGTTTCCCTTTGTACTGTCCTTAGTGTGTGTGTTTTGCAGTTCTTTAAACTGTAATCCACAGTTATTAATGGATTATTTGTGAGTTGTTAATGGATTGTACCATTTTATGATATGGGAGGAGATATGTCTGTCCTTTAGTGGGCCTGTGATTCAGGAATGTTGCCCTCAGAAGTGTTTTAGGACTATCCTTCTTTGAGGTTTCAAACATCTGCCCTCCTCCAATCCCTGTTCTCTTCCCTGATTTCAGAATCCCTGGTCTATTCCTTGAAGCCCTTTCTTCTATTAGTGATGCATTGTGTGTGTGTGTGCGTGTGTGTGTGTGTGTGTGAAACAGAGAGAATGGGAGAGAGAAATGTTGGAGCAGCCTGGAGTAGAGCAGAGGTTCCTTCCACCAAGAGGGATAAGTTTTCAGAATTGCTTGTTGTTTGGTAGAAGGGTTTGGAAGGGTTTCAAGATAGCTACTCTTGTCAGGGCCATGTTCGGAACTTACTTGAGTCTCCTCAATGAGAATCTCATGGATTTTCTAGAGAAGAAGCCTACAAAAGTATGGAAATTCTCATTATGACTGCAGTCCCCAGGAGCTCCAGCAAGTCACCAAAATTACTATGTGAAAGTTCCTACTGGCCTGCTGTCTTGGATTTGAGCACAGCTCAGCAGCTTACTGCACAGCTAAGGATGAATGCACTGACAGATAAATGATAGTCTGCTTTTCCTAACTCTGTGATGATAATCATGTCACTTCATTAGCTCTGTGCCACATCTGTGAACACAGAAGGATGATAGTGATAACAGATTTCATAGCCTTTCTTTTGATCTGGATAAAAAGATATTTCCACAGGGAACTAGCCCTGTCCCTTTAAGTGAAATGTATGGAGAATGTCACCTGAAATTTGGAGAAAGAAGAAATACTTTGAACCATACGTACATGCTCAATACTTGCTGGAGTCATGTCAGAATTCCAGAGCATAATATCAGTAATGGTGATCATTGTCTAAGTGCTGCAGGAAGAATATCTGTCAAGAGAAAACACTTGATTTCCAGGTACTAGTTGTATCCACATAATAATAACTATGCAGAAGGCTGTGTGATACAAGGGCAGATAGAGGGGTAAGAGGGTAAGATGTGGCTGCTGTGAGGTGAACAATTAGGTGTTCTAAGAAACTGATACCAGCTATATGTAAGGGAAAATAATGTTTAGATAACACCCAAACATAACTGGTTTGAGAGTCCACACAGAAACTTTGTGTTTGAAATTTTGCTGTATTTTATGGAAGCAAAATAGTGTATAAGTATTTTACAATATACTTGCTGTACGTCTCTTTTTAAAATTTTTTTATTCGAGTTCAATTTGTCAACATACACCATAACACCCAGTGCTCATCCCACCCACTGCCCCCGTCGGTGCCCATCACCCAGTCACCCCAAACCCCACGCACCTCCCCTTCCACTACCCCTTGTTCATTTCCCAGAGTTAGGTGTCTCTCATGTTTTGTCACCCTCACTGATATTTTCACTCATTTTCTCTCCTTTCCCTTTATTCCCTTTCACTAATTTTTATATTCCCCAAATGAATAAGGCCATATAATGTTTGTCATTTTCCGATTGACTTATTTCATTCAACATAATACCCTCCAGGTCCATCCACATTGAAGCAAGTGGTGGGTATTCATTGTTTCTAATGGCTGAGGAATATTCCATTGTATACATAGACCACATCTTCTTTATCCATTCATCTTTCAATGGACACTGAGGCTCATTCCATAGTTTGGCTATTGTGGACATTGCTGCTAGAAACATCGGGGTGCAGGTGTCCCGGCGTTTCACTGCATCTGTATCTTTGGGGTAAATCCCCAGCAGTGCAAGTGCTGGGTCGTAGGGCAGGTCTATTTTTAACTCTTTGAGGAACCTCCACACAGTTTTCCAGAGTGGCTGCACCAGTTCACATTCCCACCAACGGTGCAAGAGGGTTCCCTTTTCTCCGCATCCTCTCCAACATTTGCTGTTTCCTGCCTTGTTAATTTTCCCCATTCTCACTGGGGTGAGGCGGTATCTCATTGTGGTTTTGATTTGTATTTCCCTGATGGCAAGGGATGCGGAGCATTTTCTTATGTGCTTGTTGGACATGTCTATGTCTTCCTCTGTGAGATTTCTCTTCATGTCTTTTGCCCATTTCATGATTGGATTGTTTGCTTCTTTGCTGTTGAGTTTAATAGGTTCTTTATAGATCTTGGATACTAACCCTTTATCTGATACGTCATTGGCAAATATCTTCTCCCATTCTGTAGGTTGTCTTTGAGTTTTGTTGACTGTTTCTTTTGCTGTGCAAAAGCTCCTTATCTCGATGAAGTCCCAATAGTTCATTTTTGCTTTTGTTTCTCTTGCCTTCATGGATGTATTTTGCAAGAAGTTACTGTGGCCAATTTCAAAAAGGGTGTTGCCTGTGTTCTCCTCTAGGATTTTGGTGGAATCTTGTCTCACATTTAGATCTTTCATCCATTTAGAATTTATCTTTGTGTATGGTGTAAGAGAGTGGTTTAGTTTCATTTTTCTGCAGGTGGATGTCCAATTTTCCCAGCACCATTTATTGGAGACACTGTCTTTTCTTCCAGTGGATAGTCTTTCCTGCTTTGTCGAATATTAGTTGACCATAAAGTTGAGGGTCCATTTCTGGATTCTCTATTCTGTTCCATTGATCTCTGTGTCTGTTTTTGTGCCAGTACCACAGTGTCCTGATGACCACAGCTTTGTAGTACAACCTGAAATCTGGCATTGTGATGCCCCCAGCTTTGGTTTTCTTTTTTAATATTCCCCTGGCTGTTCAGGGTCTTCTCTGATTCCACACAAATCTTAAGATGATTTGTACCAACTCTCTGAAGAAAGCTCATAGTATTTTGATAGGGATTGCATTAAATGTGTAAATTGCCCTGGGTAGCATTGACATTTTCACAATATTAATTTTTCCAATCCCTGAGCATGGAATATATTTCCAGCTCTTTGTGTCTTCCTCAATTTCTTTTAGAAGTGTTCTGTTGTTTTTTGGGTATAGATCGTTTACCTCTTTGGTTAGGTTTATTCCTAGGTATCTTATGCTTTTGGGTGCAATTGTAAATGGGATTGACTCCTTAATTTCTCTTTCTTCAGTCTCCTTGTTAGTGTATAGAAATGCCACTGACTTCTGGGCACTGATTTTGTATCCTGCTACACTGCCGAATTGCTATATGAGTTCTAGCAATCTTGGGGTGGAGTCTTTTGGGTTTTCTATGTAGAGTATCATGTCATCTGCAAAGAGGGAGAGTTTGACTTCTTTGCCAATTTGAATGCCTTTTATTTCTTTTTGTCACCTTATTACTGAGGCTAGGACTTCTAGTACCAAGTTGAATAGCAGTGGTGAGAGTGGACATCCCCTGTCTTGTTCCTGATCTTAGCGGGAAGGCTCTCAGTGTTTTCCCATTGAGAATGATATTTGCTGTGGGCTTTTCATAGATGGCTTTTAAGATGCTGAGGAATGTTCCCTCTATCCCTACACTCTGAAGAGTTTTGATCAGGAATGGATGCTGTATTTTGTCAAATGCTTTCTCTGCATCTATTGAGAGGATCATATGGTTCCTGGTTTTTCTCTTGCTGATATGATCAATCACATTGATTGCTTTACAAGTGTTGAACCAGCCTTGCATCCTGGGGATAAATCACACTTGGTCAGGGTGAATAATCTTCTTAATGCACTGTTGGATCCTATTGGCTAGTATCCTGTTGAGAATTTTTGCATCTGTGTTCATCAGGGATATTAGTCTATAATTCTCCTTTTTGGTGGGGTCTTTGTCTGATTTTGGGATTAAGGTGATGCTGGCCTCATAGAATGAGTTTGGAAGTACTCCATCTCTTTCTATCTTTTGGAACAGCTCTAGTAAAGTAGGTATGATTTCTTCTTAAACGTTTGACAGAATTCCCCTGGGAAGCCATCTGGCCCTGGACTTTTGTGTCTTGGGAGTTTTTTGATGACTGCTTCAATTTCCTCCCTGGTTATTGACCTGTTCAGGTTTTCTATTTCTTCCTGTTCCAGCTTTGGTAGTTTCTGGTTTTCCAGAAATGCATCCATTTCCTCTAGATTGCCTAATTTATTTGCGTATACCTGCTCATAATAAGTTTTAAAAATCGTTTGTATTTCCTTGGTGTTGGTTGCGATCTGTCCTTTGTCATTCATGATTTTATTATTTAGAGTCTTTTCTCTCTTCTTTTCAATAAGTCTGACTAAGGGTTTATCTATCTTATTAATTCTTTCAAAGAACCAACTCCTGGTTTTGTTGATCTGTTCCACAGTTCTTCTGGTCTCGATTTCATTGAGTTCTGCTCGAATCTTTATTAACTCTCTTCTTCTGCTGGGTGTGGAATCTATTTGCTGTTTTATTCTCCAGTCCTTTAGGTGTAAGGTTAGCTTTTGTATTTGATTTCTTTCCAGTTTTTGGATGGCTGCTTATATTGCAATGTATTTCCCCCTCAGGACTGCTTTTGCTGTATCCCAAAGATATCTTCATTCTCATTAGTTTCCATGAATCTTTTTAATTCTTCTCTAATTTCCTGGTTGACCCTTTCATCTTTTAGCAGGATGGTCCTTAACATCCACGTGTTTGATATTATTTCTTTTTTTTTTTTAATTTTTTATTTATTTATGATAGTCACAGAGAAGAGAGAGGCAGAGACCCAGGCAGAGGGAGAAGCAGGCTCCATGCACCGGGAGCCCGATGTGGGATTCGATCCCGGGTCTCCAGGATCGCGCCCTGGCCCAAAGGCAGGCGCCAAACCGCTGCGCCACCCAGGGAATCCCTATTTCTTTATTTTTTTTCCATCTTCCTACCTTGATAGAAGAACGGACTCTTCTCACTATAGCCTTTTAGCTGTTCTCTCTTTAAATCTCAGGCTGAATTCGTAGGTTTTCAGGATGATTTGAAAGTTATCTAGGTAAGTTGGTGGGGACAGGTGACTTGGGGACCCTAGTCTTCTGCCATCTTGCCCCCTCCTGCTGTATGTTTCTATACAGAATTTTGCTACATGCTTTGAAGGCATAGATTTAAGGCTCCCATTTGGATTTCATTCATGCTTCTACCATTGCTGGCTATATGATCTTGGGCAAGGTAAGTAATGTCCCTGAGCCTAGCTACATGTGAAATGGAGAATAATAACATACCCACCTCATACGGTATTTACGAAGAATAAATTAGGTAACACTTGTGAATAGAGTTTGTACATATTATGCAACTTAGGTATTTACATATTCTGAATCTTAGGTATTTACATCATCATCATCACCGTCTTTATTTTTATTTTTTTGTAACACATACCATTCTAACAAGTTGGGAGCATAAAGAAATCCTGTTTCATTCCTCTCCAAATGTCTACATTGGGAGCTGAATATTGCTAAACATAGCATATCACATCAGCACATCTAATGTCCAAGTTTTACTTTTATAACCTGCTCTAAGTTGTACATTCTCCATTAATTCGTAATGCTTTAAGAAAAAGAAAGTTAATTCTTTTATTCCTGCCACCCATATCAAATCATCTGTTGTATTAACCAATCTTTTTCTTCTTATAAGATTAATTAAGACAATCTAGCATGCCAATTCTTGATGGCCAAACTTTCTATGAAGAGTACATGTTTGATCTGAATACTTTTTGGTGGATATTAATTTTAGACATTTGTACTGACATTGGAGCTATCCCAAGCCCCCTCATATCTCCACTGAATGGCATGTCTAAGGCTAGATAAGAGAGCCAGGAATGACATGTTGCTGTTCTATACATTGTGGAGAGATAGTCCGACTCCTCATTTGAACATATTGCTTAAAAAAGAGAATAAGGGATATCTGGCTGGCTCAGTCGTAGACCATGTGACTCTACATCTCAGGGTCATGAGTTCAAGCCCCACATTGGGTGTGGAGCCTACTTTAAAAGAAGGAATATTTTTTTAAAAAAAGAGGAGAATAAGGAGGGCTTTAAAATCTAGTGAGAACATTTCTATTGGGTTTTAGGTACAATGATTGTCTCGTCATTCAAGACCAAGTAATTTTTTTCAAAGGCTAATATTTTTTCCAAGGCTGACTCTTGTCTATCTTTAGAAATTTTATTAATACTTTCTGTATAAGCCTTCCTAGCTATTAATGTTATGGGATAGAGCAGAGAAGGTGCTGGTTGGGTGTTTTTGTACTTTTCTCTGTGTATGATACATGTTGGAAATTCTCTTCCATTTTCAGGTGAATCAGACTGATAAGTCTCATCAGATTATCTTTTGACAAAGTTGAAAGTCAAAGCACAAAGCTTGGTGATGTATATGAAAGCTCCTGTTATGAAAGTTGTCAGTCCTATTATTTGACAGCTATACATGGAAAGACCGTTTTAGCTGAGTCTCATCAAATCACTGCACTTACTAATGTTCCTGTGGTTACAGTTAATGGTAATGCCATGGATTTTTGAATTAAAAATGTTTAATACAAACATATAGGCAGTAAAAGCAAAAATAATTGCTGTACATTCCCAGAAATACACTTTTTGAAGTCTTAACATTTTTAAATAACATTATATTAAGGAATTCCCATAGAGTAACTGAAAAATCCTGATACAAGCAGAACATAGTTTTAAATCAAACTTGTTTTATAGTTGATAATAGAAACCAATAAGTGTACCAGGAAAAGAGATGTGCTGAGGAAGCAGTTCAGTCTTTTATTTTTCTCTCTTTCTCTCTCAAGGTATCTCGCTTGATTGTGCTATTTTCAGAATGACATTCTGCTTACAGCAGAGGAACTCAGATGAACCCAGACACAAGGCCTCGCCCAGTGTGTCATGATACCCCTTACCTTTACTTCATCACCTTCCAGCTATTGACAACGTTAACTTCTCCATGGAAGGTAATTACTTCTCAAAGAATGCCTATTTCCTGATCTCCATCTGTATACTAATGAAAGAGATTATGACCATGGAATTCTTGTAAAAATTTTGAAGAGCTTTGGGGTGTTAAAACTTAATCTCTTGATTCATTTCATTGAATAAAACTCAAGTGTACTATCATGGGGGCATACATTAGAATCACCTGAGGAACTTTTAGAAAATAGACATGGATTCCCTTCCCCACTTGAGACATTCTGATTAAGTTAGCAACTAGGCATCAATAGTTAAAAAAAAAAAAAAAAGCTTCCCAAGAGATTCTATGATAGTGTCAGGATTGAGAATTCTGTAGGCTGGGAAGAGATATATGTACAACAGAGTTTTTAATGCTGCCTTCTGAATTCCTAGACTTTAGCCGTATGTAGCTCTTGAATCTGAGCATTTATTAAAGATTTAAAAATATTTAAATATAGATCCTTTAAAAGTATTATTTTTTTTAGATTTTATTTATTTATTCATGAGAGACACAGAGAGAGAGAGAGAGGCAGAGACATAGGCAGAGGGAGAATCAGGCTCCATGCAGGGATCCTGATGTGGCACTTGATCCTGGCACTCCAAGATCATGCCCTGAGCCAAAGGCAAATGCTCAACTGCTGAGCCACCCAGGTGTCCCCTTTAAAAGTATTCTTATACAAAACTATATTCTGTAGGATGTGCTGTATCTAAGTAGCCTTAAGGAATTATCTCAGAAATAATATCCAACAAAAATCAAGATGTATGTCCATGGTTACCAAACACTAAAAATAAGAGCAAAGTGATCTGTTTTATTAGTCAGATGATTTTCCTTTAAAACACTTTGTATGCTGACACGTTGTGTTTCGGCGACAGGCAGACAGACGACAGGCAGACGTAAAACACTTTGTATGAGATCAAGGATGGCATTTTTACTAGTCTTCCAAGAACAGATGTAAGCATGCAATATTCTGAGATTCAGATAGAACTGCACTTCCCAGGCTACTAAGAAATATCTCAGATCTAAAGATCCATTTCAGAGAATTTTGCAAGTTAATTGTATTTTTGCCAATCACATGCAAAATAAATTTTATGCCTACAAGTAATGTGTTTAGCTTACCTTCTTTCCTCAATCATCTTTGCATGAATCTAACCACTGAGAAGGTAGAGAAGCATGGCAGGCACTCAGTGACCACACTGAGACGGTATGGGCTCTATGCCATATCTCACAACCCCTAGTGTGGATAACCCAGTTCTCCCTGGAAAGGAGAGCAGCAGCTGGGCTACCCTTCTAGTTCAGAAGCAGCTCATGTAGCACTAGTGAAATAATGCATGGACAGCTACTATAAAGAAAATAAAACATATACAGACAAAATGTAAAATGAAAAAATTTTCTGTCCCCTTGTAGGCTTATGTGGTGGACAGTAGCTTTGTTCAATGCAGTGATGTCTTCTTGGCTCTCTAATTGCTTTACAACTATACTGACTGGGGTGATGAGAATAGCAGATGCCAAAACATAATGGAATAAGAAATGAAACTGGGTATAATCTTTTGAAGAGCTAGAGAAAATGCAGTTTCTTTTGTCATCCAGCTTTGAGTTACCAAGGGAGGAAGACCTCTCTTCATTGTCCTTCCTCCGTTCACTTATGTGCCTGGTGTTTATGAGTAGACTCTTAACATGACTGTGCAAGAATTTGGGGTACACATGTGAGAGGGCTTAGTTCTTCCTGGCACATTAGTCTTCCTGCCATAATAAAGAGAAGTCATCTACTTTACATACTCACTGACTTTTTTTATATATATATGCACCAATTATAAAAGAATTGTTAAGCTCACTCTTAAAATTTTAAATGGAAGAAATATTCTTCCTCTCGACAAATATTCTTTGAGAACCTATTACACACATCATAGTGTTCTAAATATCCAAAACAATTTTCTATATATAAAACCAAAGATCAAAAAACAAAGCCTTATAATTACAGTTGACCCTTGAACAGCATAGGATTTAGGGCCACGGTCCCTCTGTGCAGTCAAAAATCTGTGTATTACCTTTTGACTCCCCAAAACGTTAATTAGTAGACTACTATTGACTGGGAGTCTTTCAAATAATATAAACAATAGATTAACACATATTCTGTATGCTATATGTATTATATACTGTATCCTTACAATAAATTAAGCTAGGGAAAAGAAAATGTTATTAAGAAAATCATGAGAAAACACATTTACAGTACTGTACTTATCTTTAAAAAAAAATATGTGTATAAGTGAACCTATGCAGTTTAAACCTGTGTTGTTCAAGAGTCATTTGTACATAAGAGTCTCCTCATGATTTAACCAAGTATGAATATGACTCTGATTAGTCTGCCTCTTTAAGGTTTCTAGGTCCCCCCACCTCATCTTATTTGAAGTTGTTCAGTTGTTAAGGCATTCTGTATTGAGTAGTCTAATTCATCCCTCATCGTTTCACAGCTATTGGTGCTCAATTCTATTTATTTCTTAGTTTTTGTTATTTTTATTATTCATTCTAGACCAGCATCTCTGAACTTACTTTTACAATGGAGGCATAATAGATGATTTGTCTGTTTCCAGATCCATATCCTCTTCATTCTGACTTGTGAAGCAGAGTCACTCAGCATTATATAATCACTTTCTGAAAAATACCAGAGCCCTTTACTGCCAAAACTATATTCTTTTAAGTAATTACTTAGCACACATTTGGTAAGAAAACATAAAATTGATTCCTCAAGCCAGGTGGAACCAGTAAGAGTCTGTGATCAGAGGGTTAGAAGGACAGTAAAGCTCATTTAGTTCAATGACCATTCAATGTTTGAATTCCTCTCAAGACCTCCTAGGGATGACGACCCCACTTTATCGATTTATTCAGTTCTGCACTCTGATTTGAGGTCATGTCAACTAACGTTAGTGATTAACTCCAGTGAAGAAGAAAAGTGAAGAATAAAGTGTTTTTTAATGTGATTTTTATATGATCGCTTGTATCTCCTGGTATTTTTCTGAAATTGTGGTGCTTACCATCAGTCTCCTGACAGGAAACAGGTGGCACACTGAGGAAAGCTTTAATGAAACATCCAGTCACTTAACATGACAAAGAATGGTGAGGTACCCCAAGGCCAGCAACCACAAAAACTCCAAATTTCTCAAAGGTCACAGGAAGACCAGTGGACAGGGGGACCACGAGACCTTAAAAAGGAAACTGCTGCTTTTTAAGAGAAAGCCACAGCACAGAAGCTCCCAGAAAAGTGCAGTAGTTGTTTCCAATCCAGGAGCCCAGTGTGGAGGGGTCCAATGGCATGATGGCACTCTCTCCCCACGTTGCATTCCCTTGAGCTCAACGGGAAGTCAGAAGATGAAGGTGTCCATGGTAGGTCTTCATAAAGCAGCGCATCCTGGGCACAGATGGATGCAGAAGGTGGACCCAGAAAAACAAAAGCAGACTTCCAGCATAGTCCTCCACTTTTCTATGTCAACATCCACTTATTTCGATGTTTATATGAAAAACAAGTGTTCTAGTCAGGGGAAAACACAAAGTCCCATCAGCTATAGGATCACCACAGGGAGATATCAATTCCACCCCAAACACCTCAGACCTAAAGCTTGTTGAGCAGTACAGTGAACTTCCTTAGCTGCATGTAGTTTCACTGGCATGTGGAACTCCAGATGGACAGTTTCAGTTTAATGCCACCAGGGCTGGGTTCTCTAGTGGAAACATTTCTTTCTGATCACCGAACCTCCAAATCTTTCAAGACTGAGAAAGCACAGATCAACACAAAAATACCTGATGTGCACTATTTGGGACAAAACTGACAGCTTCTCCTGCATTCTCTGTGAGTGTACATTCCACAGACATATCTAAAAAAAGCAAAAACAACTTTGTACCCAGAGATAAACCAAAAATAACCTGTATACTTTTAGTCCCCAGAATAAATAAAACCTTGAGAATTTCCTGTTAGGTACTGATTCTCTAACAAAAAGAAATTCAACCTTCATCTCTAATAACTGAATATACCTGAAGATATGTCTGTCATGCCTTTATGGATATGATAATCATGTGAGAAAATCACTCTTTCTCTATCATAAACAGATAAAGTATAAACTCATTAACATTGACAGTTTTGTAGAAGTCTTTCTCATTTTAATGCCTGCTATGATTTGACATGCTGAGTCTTCTGAAGTCTGATTTTCTCTCACTCTTCAGGGAAATTCCTATTTTTGCTTTTCTAAATACTTTTATATTTCACTCTTCTTTTCACATGCCCCTGGACACCTCAGTGACATCTCAGGTCCTTGAACTTTTGGAAGACTTATTTCTGAGCCTATGCTCAGATCTCACCAGGACTGTTTACTACATTTTACTTTCAAGATCCATTTAGCATGGTGACATCATTTTAATGGATGATATACTATGGATTATTAACGTAATCAGGTCTCTCCAAACAATATATTGAAAGAGAATAAGAAAGCAAATATAGCTTGGGGTTAAAACAACAACAAAAAAGGTACATTGTTGTCCTTATCATGTAAGGCAAACTTCATAAAACAATGATCTTTGCTGTTAAGAGTTAGAAAGAAAATATTAGCTCAATAGCTGCACAGCAGGTACCAGATACACAGTGATTTACTCTAGTTAAAATACTATCCTGAGCAAAGTCATTATCTGAGTAAATGTTCAATAGAGCTTGGTCATTCTCCAACATCCTTTCAATTTTTGCACTTGTTATGAAAGAGAATTAAATGAGATATACTAAAAATCACAAACTCTTTATCTTTCAGAAGCTGTATAGAGATATTAATATCTGATATTTCCTCAGGAATATGGTTTCATGTTGTTAAGTAACTTGGAGAAAGCATTCTAGGGGTTTCCTTCTATCTGGATTTTCCTGCCTAAAAAACCATTATATAAATCAGGAAGCCAAAGTGGGGACTCTGCATGTTACTAAGTATAATTATTCCCAGTTATGTTTTGGGACTTAGAAAATTACCACATAGTATGTCCACATGACCACAGGATCCAATATGAATTGAATTCAAGCCAAGCATATTTCACTGATATTACATATGGCACATACTCTGAGTGATGTATCACAGTGGCTTTCCAGGGATCTGAGAGCTAGGATGTGAAATAGCTAGTGTTTTCCTTTCCTCAATGTACAATAATTCTGGCAAATAACTCTGGTAAATTCTGGCAAATAACTCAGCATGTCCTTCTAGGGAAGACTTAGATGAAGAGCCATGTGTCCAGGTCCATCCTCAAAATGAACCAGCCTACTCCTCAATCAAAGAACTTCAGTTATATGAACTGGCCTTAGGTCTACTCACCAAGAAAAAAAAAGTCTATAAATCTCTATAAAGCAAGTGGCACCAAGTTTCTGCCCAGTAGGCTTAGAGCTTTACTAGCTTGAAAAATTTTACTGAACATAATAGTCTGTTTTATTTTTAAGAAATACACGATCAGTTGACCATTAACACAGTTATATGGTTCAAAATAGTGATTTTTCAGAGGCAGTTGTGTCCTTCAACCCCCACCAACATTCTAACAAGTGTAGGATGAAAATAATTGGAGAGCTACAAGAGATAGACCCTTTTTAGGGAGCAGCACAAAGGGAAAACAAAGTGGTGAGACAAAAACAACATATCTCAAAAGGAATTGAATTTGAAACCTCTTGAGTACTGAGGATAATCATAGTAATAACAAACTTCAAAGCCAGCCCAACCTTTAACTAAATTAATGCAAAATTCCATATTTCAATTTTACTTCTGGGTATCTATTCAAAAGAATTGAAAGCAGATTTTTAAAAAAATATTTTATTTTTTATGAGAGAGAGAGCTCGCAAATGAGAGAGCGAGAGAGAGCATGAACAGGGATGAGGGGGTTAGAAGGAGAAGCAGACTCCCTTAGAGAGCCCGATGTAGGTCTCGATCCCAGGACCCTGAGATCATGACCTGAACTGAAGACAGACACCTAACTGACTGAATTACCTACGTACCCTGAAAGTAGAATCTTGAAGAAACATTTGCACACTTGTATTCATAGCAGCATTATGTGCAGTAGCCAAGAGATGGAAGCAACTCAGATGTCCATCAATAGATAAAGAAAATGTAGTATATACAAACAATGGATGTGTAAGCAGCCTTAAAAAAGAAGGAAATTCTATCACATGCTACAACATGTATGAACCTCAAAGAGATTATGTGAAGTGAAATAGCCAGTCACAAAAGGACAAATACTGTATGATTCCGCTTATTTGAAGTATCTAAATTAGTCAAATTCATAAATATAGAAAGTAGAATGGTGTTTATCAGAGAGTGAGGGGGGGAGGGAATAAAGGAGAGTTGTTAATGAATACAAAGTTTCAGTGTCTGCAAGATGAAAAAGTTCTGAAAACCTGTTTCAAAATAATGTAAATATAGTTAACACTACTGCACTGGACAGTCAAAATGGTTACTATGTTAAAGTTTATGATAAGTATTTTTTACTACATTTTTTAAAGAGCTCACACTAAATGCTTAGCAGAAGAAAAGGCATACTCATTTCTAGGCATGAAAGCTATTTATCTCAATATCAAATATCCTATAAAATGTCTGACTTTCAATAAAAAAACGCAGAACAAAATGGGAAGGATGGGAAGGAAAAAAAGGGAAGAAAAAAAGTCTGATGAAACAAAGAAATCAAACAAATCCATATATGACACAGATGTAGGAACTATCAGGGAATTTAACATAATTATTATTAATGAAAAAATAGAGAGCATTTAAGATCCAAGATATTTTCAGTGGAATGAAGAAAATACGAAAAAAATTGAAATACAGCTATAGGTATAAAGAATATCTTCCATAGGCTCATCATCACATTCAACACAGCAGAGTAAAGAATATGTAAACTTTGAGATAGCACAAAAAATTACTAAAGAAAGAAAGGAAAAAAAGAGTAAAAGAAACAAAGCAAATAATGAGCAACTCAAAACAAACAAACATAAACCCTATTAGCCAACAAAAGCAGAACAGAGAATTTAGGAGTCATGATATATAAGTAATTCATATAAGTAACAGTAATTATAGTTGTATAATTATAGTTGATAGGATATGTAGATAAAAATAGTAGAGTTATGTACAGACAACCAGAAACATTATCCATCCATCAAATCTAATTGACATTATAAAACAATCCACACAATAATATCAGGGAACACATGAAAAATTCACCAAGGCATATCAAATCCCAGACCAGAACATTACAAAAAAAGTTAACAAATTTATAAGTATAGAAATCATGCAAAGTATGTTTTTAACTTCTAAAAAACTTAAAATGGAAATCAACAAAAGGCGATATCTGAAAAACCTCAGTATTTATGAAATTTAAAAAGTATGCTAAAATTAACCTATAACCTAAAAGTAAATCTCAAAAGAAAATTAAAACAATATTTTGAAATAAAAGAGTAAAAAAGTGAAAATGTCAACAAAATATTAGCAAATTGGATTAAAAAATGTTTAAAAGAATTATACATCATGACCAAGTAGGATTTACTCCAGATCTGCAAGGCTGATTTATTATCTGAAAAACATTTAATCTTCCATCACATCAACAGGTTAAAAATGAAAAATAATATGATTATGTAATAGATGCAGAGAAAGCATTTGATAAAATCCGACACCCATTCATAATAAAAGTTTTCAGCAAGCTAAGGAATAGAGGGAGACTTTCTCAAAGGTATAAAATACATCTAAAAGCCTACAGCTAACATGCTTACTAGTGAGAAGCTAGAGGCTTTCTTGCTGAGACCAAGAATAAGGCAAAGATGTCTTCTCTCAGTTCTCCTATTTAACATCCTTATTAAAAGACCTGGATAATGCAATAAGACAAGAAAAGTATTGCAAAATAAATAAAACCATCTTTATTCACAGATGACATGATTGCCTATGTATACAATCTCAAAGAATCAATAACAGAAAAACTCCTGGAACTAGTAGGTGATTATAGCAAGCTTGAGGATATGAGGTTAATTTACAACAATCTATTGCTTTCCTATATACCAGCAGTGAACAATTAGAATTTGAAATTAAAAACACAATACAATTTATGTTGGCACTCCCCCAAAGGAAATAGGTATAAATCTAAAAAAAATTTGTGTAAGATCTATCAATATATGTACAAGAACTATATGAGGAAGACTACAAAAATAATGAAACAAGTCAAAGGAAAGTTAAATAAGTAGATATTCCATGTGCATGAATGAGAAGAAAATCTTGTCAAGATGTTAGTTCTTCCCAACATGATCTATAGATTCAATGTAATCCTAATAAAAATCATAGCAAGTTATTTTGTGGATATCAACAAGCTGATTCTAATGTTTATACAGACAGGCAAAAGATCCAGAAAAGTCAATACAATATTGAAATAGAACAATGTTGAGATACTGCTTCTACACAACTTCAAGACTTACTATAAAGCTACAGTAATCAAAGGGTATCTGAGTGGCTCATTCAGTTAAGTGTCTGCCTTTGGTTCAGGTCATGATCCTGGAGTCCTGGGATAGAGCCCCACATTAGGCTCCCTGCTCAATGAGGAATCTGCTTGTCTATCTCCTTCTGCTTCTCCCCCCAACCTCTGTTCATGCTCTCTCTATGTCTCTCATAAATAAATAAATAAATAAATAAATAAATAAATAAATAAATAATAAATAAATAAAATATTTTAAAAATCATTACAGTAATCAAGATTATGTGGTATTAGTAAAATAATGGATAAATCAATAAGACAGAATTGAGCCCCCCAAAAGACTCACATAAATATGGCCTTTGACAAAGGAGAAAAGTCCATTCAATGCAGAAAAGATAATATTTTCAACAAGTGAACATCTACCTTAAAAAGACATAGAACTTTTAAAAATAAAAACCACAGATTTAGAGAATATATTTTAAAAATACATATCTGATAAAAGACTGGATTCCAAAATAAACAGAAAACTCTTAAAACTCAACAATAAGAAAACAATCCATTTTTTTAAGTGGAAAAAAAGATCTGAATAGACGTCTCACCAAAGAAGATACACAGATGGCAAGTAAGCACATAAAACACATGAAAAGATGCTCAACATCATGTGGCATTAAAGAATTGCAAATTAAAACAACAATGAGATAACACTATACACATATTAGAATGTCTGAAATCCAAAACACTGACAACACCAAATGCTGGCAAGAATATGGAGTAACAAGTACTCTCATTCAATGCTGGTAGGAATGCAAAATAGTATAGCTACTTTGGAAGACAGTTTGGAGCTTTCTTAACAAAATCAAACATATGCTTACCATATGATCCAGCAATTGCACTCCTAGGTATTTACCCAAATGAGTTGAAAACTTATGTTCACACAAAAACCTGCACATGGATATCTTTAGCAGCTTTATTCATAATTGCCAAAAATTGTAAGCAACAAAGATGTCCTTTGATAGGTGAATGGATAAACTGTGGTACATCTATACAATGGGATATTATTCAGTAATAAAAACAAATAAGCTATAAAAACCACAAAAGAAATGAAGGAACCTTAAATGTATGTTATTAAGTGAAAGAAGCCAATCTGAAAAGGCTTCAACTGTATGATTCCAATTAAATGACATTCTGAAAAGCAAAACTACAGAGACAATGAAATTTAGTAGTTGCTATGGGTTAGGAGAAAGAGAGATGTAAATAGGCAGAGCACAGAGGATTTTCACCGCAATAAAACTACTTTGTATGATTCTGCAATGGTGAATACATGTCATTACACATCTGCCAAAACCCATAGAATGTATAACACAAAAGTTATTCCTATTGCAAATTATGTATTTTAAGAATGTATCAATATTGGCTCAATTGTAACAAATGTGTCACTAATGCCAGATGTTAATAATAGAGTGAATGTATGTGTGTACAGGGAAGATGAGAGGTATATTGGCATTCCCTGCACTAGCACTCAATTTTCCTGTAAACCTAAAATTGTTCTAAAAATTAACGTGTATTAATTTAAAAGAAGAAAAAATAATGAAAAAGAAACATTAACATTTAGGAAATACAGATAAATGCTTTAGAAGGAAATTCTTTTTTTTATTTTATTTTATTTATTTATTTATTTATTTATTTATTTATTTATTTATTTTTATTGTAGTTCAATTTGCCAACGTATAGCATAACACCCAGTGCTAATCCCATCAATAGCCTCCGTCAGTGCCTGTCACCAGTCATCCCCAACCCCACCCCGCCCACCTCCCTTTCCACCACCCCTTGTTCGTTTCCCAGAGTTAGGAGTCTCTCATGTTCTGTCCCTCTATGATATTAGAAGGAAATTCTTAATATTAAATGCTTGTATTAGAAAGATTTAAACTCAATAACTTCATATTCCACTTAGAAAAAACTCGAGGAGAAAATTAAAACTAAAATAAGCAGAAAGAATGAAATAAAACCAATTAGAACAGATCAACACATTTTTTAATGGAAAAACGATAGGGAAATTTATCATAGTTTGTTTCTTGAAAGACATCAGTATAGATGATACACCTCTAGTGAGATCATAAAGAAAAAAGGAAAGAAAACACAAATCATCATGAAACAAACAGACAACATCAATACTGATCCTACAGACATTTTAAAAAACCCAAAAAACAGGCTCCCACAAGCATCACTGTGGGAGTAAATTTGAAAATGTGTGTGTATAAACCAATTCCCTGGGAGACTCAGATTACTAAAACTCACTCAAAAAGAAATAGAAAACCTATAAAGCCCTATATTTGTTAAATAAATTGAATTTATAGGTAAAAACTTTCCAAAAAACCCACAAGAAATAAGCTCCATGTCCATAGCTCCATATTTGACCAAGGTGCCCTTCAATCAATGAATGGATTTAAAAAACTATGATATATAAATACAGTGGAATATTATTCAGTAATAAAAACAAATGAGCTGCTGAATCACATAATTGATATTAAATAAATTGGATCAATAAATAAATTGGATCAATAAGTATTGGATCAATATTAAATAAATTGTGAGAAGTGAAAGAAGACTCAAAAAGCTACATGATTCCACATATATTAACTATTTTTTTAAAAAGGAAAATTATAGGGTCAGAAAACAGATTAGTGGTTGTCAGAGGTTGATGCAAGTGGGGTTGACTCCAAAGGGAACACATATGGAAAATTTAGGGTAATAAGACTGTTTTGTATGGTACTATAATGGTAGATATATGAACCATGCATTTGCTAAAACAAATAACTGTACACTTCAGAATGAACTTAACTGCATGCAAATATCAAAGAAATTATCTAGGATTGGGGAGATCCCAGGATTGGATGCATACTATAATAAAGGAATCTAATTGTATTATAAAGGTATGCATAATCTCATTTAGTTGAATGTGGCAAAAATGAGCTAATCTAAGTACCTTTGGAAAACTGTTTTGAATGAAACCATATTTCTCATTGTCAGAAATACAGCTAATAATATGTAAGGAGAGGGAAAGCTAGAATAAATCCTGAGGTGCTGAGTTAGAAATATCATGAACTCATGTCAAGTTTTATCTGTATATCAATTGTATAGATAGAGAGGTAGGTAGGTAGGTATGTAGATATAGACAACTATGGATATTTGTATACATGGATAATAGACATATTTTTTCTAGCTATATCCACTGAGAGAGTCTAAAAGCAGTAACAAGACAAGAACAATGACACATACAGCACCCAGATCTTAGATTCTAATTCCATTCTCCAATAAAACGAACCAGGTTTCCTTGAAGAAAAGGTTGATTCTAGGGCTGGGGGAGGGGAAATACAAGATAGGGTTAGTGCATCTTGCAGTGGCAGAAAGTAATTTTGGAAGTACTTAAAGAAATGGTTAGATATAAAAAGGATACAGAGACAATCCTGAAAGAGCTCACAATAGTCAAAGCTGGAGCATTTTGAACAATAAAATAAATAATAGAAATATTGAATTATAATCCAAGGGAAAAAAATCCATGAATCCATAATGGTATAAATAACGTAATAAGTAAATAAATGTGAGAAGGTACAAATCTTTCTTGCAGAAGAATTCCAAGTAATATACATACTCTCCCTTCCAAAATATGGTACTTAGTTCCCCTCCTCTTGGGTTTGGGCTAGACTTAGTGACTCTCCCAAACAAGAAAGCATGAAAAGAAGAAAAAAAAAATGGCAACCTTATAGTGGAGGAACTTCATCAACACTATCTTAACCAAGTTATCTAGACTAATATCATCAGTAATGAGTCAGTTGCTCTCTTGTGTCCTCTGATAGGATGTGATGAGAAGGGCACTTCACCTTTGTGGTATACTTTTCCAAAGTCCTCGATCCTAGTCTAATCATGAGTAATCATCATATAAACCCAGCTGCAGGCACACAGTACAAAATATCTGACCAAATACCCAAGTACTCCCTAAAATTGTCAAGATCATTAAAAAAAAAAGAGTAAGACACTGCCATAGATCAGAGGAGACAAGATGAATAAATGTAACATGGTATCTTTGGATTGGATCCTGGAGCAGGGCAAGACAATAGAGGAGAAAGTAGCTAAATTCCAATAAAGTCTGTAGTTAGTTAATTGTATTGTGTGATGTTGATTTCTTAGTTTTGGCAAGCATATACAAGAACTTTCTGTACTATCTTTGCAACTTTTCAGTAAATCTAAAATTATTCCAAACCAAATAGGTTTTTCTTTTAAAAAACACTCTAATTGCCTATCTACACCTTTTTAGTTCCATTATCTGGTCTCTACCATTCCAGAATCATATCATTCTGACTGGGAATAGGGAATCCAGTATCCAATGTAGTGCCTTTGACTGTTAATCTCCAGCTACAAAGGAGAGCCATCAATGAATTTTTCAAATATGCTAGTACCATCTATACCAATGCATTCTTTGTGTATTGGTGAAAAGATTATCTTCCAGGTCCTCCTTGAAGCTATTTAAAGACTGGCTGAGTAGGTTGCATGTAAGAGATACCCTTCAAAATGTTCATCTCCTCAACTCTTATGCTCCTTCCTCAAGAGGTTACCAGGAAGCTTTCTACTTCTCAGTTTCAGTAATGTGGGCAGCAGTTGAATGCAGCTTTTAATTGCATTTTAGCAGACTGGTAATACCATTCCACGTGGGTAAGCCAAAAAATTACATTCATGTGATTCCATCTGTATTAATAATTTCAGTCCAATCTCATCCCAAATTTTGTTCATTTTTGTCTAATATTCTTTTTTGATATTTATTTATTTATTTATTTATTTATTTATTTATTTATGACAGACATAGAGAGGCAGAGACATAGGCAGAGGGAGAAGCAGGCTTCATGCAGGGAGCCCGAGGTGGGACTCGATCCCAGGACTCCAGGATCATGTCCTGGGCCAAAGGGAGGTGCTCAACCACTGAGCCACCCAGGCGTCCCCATTTTTGTCTAATATTCTTAAAACTCACTTTCATTTGTGTTTCCTCTGACTCCTACAGATAAGAATTATCAAGTTCTTGCAGCAATGTTGGTATTTCTGTTATCTCCATAAAGATGGCTAGTTCTTCTCTTTCTGGCTTTGCTGGGATCTGATACCCATATGCAACTAGATGCCATGAGGAGTGTTGAGAAAAATTTGTATCTCCTGAGGCAATTGGCTTAGATGCGGTCACTGAAACAAGTTTTTGCTGGAGAAAATCACTCTCTCAGACTTCAGGGCAGGATTGTTGGGTCAGGAGGAAAATTCATGTGGAATGTAGAGTCAAAAATCCTCAGTTCTATCTCTATTTGGCCAAATTCTACACTTGCATTAGTTATTTATTACCGTATAACAAGATTACCGCAAACCTACTGGCTTAACACAATACCAATCTGTTGTCTCATGTTTTTTTGTGTCAGAAGGCTGGATGTGAATCAGCTAGGCCTTTCTGCTTTCAGGTCTCACAAGCTGCAAGCAAGATGTCACCTGGAGCTGCTAGCTACCTCATCTGAGGCTCTGGGGAAGGATCTGGTTCTAAGATCATGCGGATGTTGATAGTATTTCTTATAGGTTGCCAAATCAAGAACCTCAGCCTCTTGCTGGTTATATGTTAGAGGTTACCCTCAGCCTTTTTTCCACATGGTCTTCTCTGTATCGTAGCTCACAATATGGCAGCTCAATTCTTCAAAGTCACAGAAAGAGAGTCTCCTAGTAAGATAAATTATACTCCTATGAAATGTAATCACATGCATCCTGTTACCTTTACCATTTCCAATGTCTGGAAGTAAGTCACAGGTCCCACTCACACACAAAGCAAGTAGATTACATAACAGTATAGGACATAGTGATCATGAAGACAACCCTAGCATCAGTCTAGCACAATCCCCATCTTAGGCCCTTGTCTATTTTACCAGCACCCTGATCTTAACATAAGGGGCATGTGTGGGGGGGTGTATATTTAAATGGAACTGGAACTCTTGTACACTGTGGATTGGATTGTATCCCCATTGGGAGTGCAGCTACTATGGAAGACAGTGTGGAGGTACTTCAAAAAATTAAAAATAGAACTACCATATGGCCCAGCAATATCACTTCCAGGTATGTATCTGAAGAAAAGAAAATCACTATCTCAAAGATATATATGCACCTCATGTTCATCGCAGCATTATTTGCAATAGCCAAGATGTGAAAACAACCTAAGTGCCCATCTATAGATGAACAAACAAATAAAATGTCATGTATGTATACAATGGAATATTATTCAGCCACGAGAAAGAAGGATATTCTTGTATTTACAGCAACATGGATGGAACTTGAAGATATTATGTTAAGTGAAATAAGCCAAAGAAAGACAAATACCTCATGATATCACTTATATGAAAAACCTAAAATTAAAAGAAACTTATAGATATATAGAACACATTGGTGATTGCCAGATGTGGGTGGAGAGGTAGCAGGAATGGATAAAGGTGATCGAAGCACAAATGTCTTATTATGAGATAAGCAAGTTCTGGGGATGTAATGTACAGCATGGCAACTATAGTTAATAGTACTGTGCCATATGTTTAAAAGTTGCTAAGAGAGTAGATCTTAAAAGTTCTCATCATGGGACACCTGGGTGGCTCAGCAGTTGAGTGTCTGCCTTTGGCTCAGGGTGTGATCCTGGAGTCCTGGGATCGAGTCCCACATCGGGCTCCCAGCAAGGAGCCTGCCTCTCCTTCTGTCTATGTCTCTGCCTCTCTCTCTTTCTCTCTCTCTGTGTGTGTGCCTCTCATGAATAAATAAATAAAATCTTAAAAAAAAAGTTCTCATCATAAAAAAAGCAATTTGTAACTATGTGAAGTGATGAGTGTTAACTAAAATTAATGTAGTGATCATTTTGGATTATATACATATATCAAATCATTATGTTGCATACCTGAAACTAATACAGTGCTATATGTCAATTATATTTCAATAAAACCAGAGGGGAAAAGTCATCACCCACCAACAACTCCTTCCCACTATAGGTAAATAAATAAATAAATTGAACTGCAACTCTATAACTAATAGTCAGAACCTGGGCTTGGTTTCCACATCTGCCCTTCAGTAATGAAAAAAAAAGTTGTCACACAGAAAGACTTGTTGATTTTCTATCCATGTTCTGAGTTGGGCACATCACACATCAAATTCCCCTTTTCCTTTTGTACATTGTGTAGGTCTACCTAGAACAACCACATTACTACAACATTGTAATCACCATTGCTGCCATAATAACTAAGTTTCACAACCCCTCAACTACTCATTGACTTGCCTTCATGGTTCTTGATACTCATTATTAAACACATATTGCATTGTGCAAAATCCCTTTATATTCAAAACTTTGTTTCTTTTTTCCAATAGTGAAAATTAAATGTAGACTTATCATAAAACACAACAACAAAAGGAAAATAGTACCTATGAAAATTTCACTTTCTTAACAAGAATAAACACCTGCAGTTTTATTGATGTGGAATGACATCCAGCCATGGTATGCTACAGTTTTTTCCAACGAACAATGGGAAAAATCTTTTAATTCTTAAAACAAGTGCTACTTCCTACATTCCAGAAGAAATCATTCCCACAACATCTCTCAGAAGCACTAGTAATCTTGTAGAGGAAAATCATCTCTGCTTTCCTCCATGGGTCATCTGGTTGTACCCAAGACATAAAAGTGTGATAAGGAAGAAAGTAATCTTGGATTTCTGTGCACTTTTGTGTACACGGCTATTGTTTGTAGTCAACTAACTGACACAGCAACAAAAGGTTGAAGTATGTGTTCAGCCTTGAGCAGAGGGAAAATGATAAAAGGCAGAATAGTGGAAGTTTGGGAGTCAGAGTGGGGAGATACCTCTGTAGGTCATAAAGGCCAAGGGATGCTGCACAGAGAAGTTGAGCATTGCACTAGAAGACTAAAAGTAAATAAAATTAAAACCTGGTTACTAAAAGTTAATAAGACCAGGAATTAGGAGATCTGGGTGCTAGGCCCCCAGCACTGCACTGCTAAGCTTCAGTTATCTGGGTGTCAAAGGGAGGCTATAATTACAGTGATGTTTTCTCATTTCCCTTCTAAGCCAGCATTTTATATCCATGACTTAATGACCTCAGTTGTATGTGTCATGGGTGCCACAATTTTTCATTTCTTTTTTTTGTCTAATAGTTTTTCCAACATTGTCAAATAAAGGGACAGCATGGCTTCCCAGCAAAGATGATATTCTCTCCTTATCACTGTGCTTCGTGTTCCATTATGGCCTCGTTTTTTATCTCGCTTTGTGTTCTGTGGAACTGAATCAATAAAACAGCTCCTTTTATTCTGAATCATTAACCTGATGGTTAATGATTCAAACTTAGCATCTGATCTATTTGTTTTTAAAATGTCTATTTTATTTATTTGAGAGAGAAAGAGAGAAAGAGAGAGAGAGAGAGGGAGAGAGAGAGAGAGAAAGAGAGGAGAGGGGTAAGAGGGAGAGGGAGAGAGAAACACAAGCAGACTCAATGACTAAGTGCAGAGCCTGAAGTGGGGCTCAATCTCATGACTCTGAGATGAGATCTGAACCAACACCAAAAGTTGGATGCTCAATAAACTGCACCATCCAGGTGCCTCAGCATCTGATTCATTTTAAACACTTTAAACAAAATAGTTAAGTGTGCTGTTAGATTATCCAACCTCAGAACTAGGTGTGTTTATAAAAATAATCTCCCTAGATGGTAGCTGTTTTATTCTGAAACAAGTCAGTACTTATTTTGTTCACCACCCCACCCCATTTCAGGCATGTACTCTGAGTTAGTAGGATGTCCCCACATACCCATGCTCCTGGGTATTTCAGGTAGTAATGGTAGCACTCTCAAGGAACATAAAACCCTGTTTCCAGCTTCAGAATTTGTTTCTGAAATTCTAGGTCACAAGTGAGTTGCCTTTATCACTAAGTTATTTTGCTATTGTTTAGTTCATAAGACTGACAGATATTGGAAAAATCAGTTTGTCCTAAAGCAAGTAATATTTAAAACCTCTACATAAGGAAAGCTCTAAAATTTAGTGAGTGCCACTAAGCTCTTACGTGGTAGACTGCCCATCTCCCTGAAAGAGGCATACCCACCAATGGCTTTTTGGGACTCTGACTAGGAGCTGTGTCCTTGTGGGGTCTACATAGCAATGCTCAGGCCTATAGTATCATCTACAGTTTATTGGATCATATCTAATGACTCTATGAAGCAGGAATTACCATCATTCCCATATAGGTGAGAATATAATGGTCCCAATATTAAATAACTTACATAGGCCACAGGCCAAGAGGGCCAGGGCTGGGGCCCAGATGCTGACTTTCCAAGATAAAGCTGAGCAACTATGGTCCATCTAGCAGTCCTTGGGCACCATCTATCTGGCAGTCCCAAACTTAGCACACAGCCTATTGTCCTGTGACCCTGCCTTTTGAGCATTTTGCAAGTACCAGGAGGTTCAATCTAAATCAGAAACTTGGGAATCGTTCTTTATTGCCTTTCACCCTCGCTCCTTAACAATCAAGGAATTAGCATGTTCTGCTGATTTTCTTCCCTTAGCAGTACCATTACATTATCTGCTCCTTTAATATTTCATTGAAAAGTGTTGAGGGGGGCTCCTGGGTGGCTCAGTTGGTTGAGTGCTGACTCTTGATTTTGGCTTAGGTCATGATCTCAAGGTCATGAGATCAAGCCTTGAATAGGCTTTGCACTGGGCATGAAGCCTACTTAACCTTAAGATTCTCTTTCTCCCTTTCTACCTACCCCTATCTCTACACCCCTACTCATGGGTACACTATCTCTAAAAAATAAATTAATAAAGGCAGTGTTGAGCACAGACTTTGGATTGAGGTTATCTTTTTTTTTAATTGAAAGTAAATTTTATTCAAACTATTCATCCAGAAAATATATTCAGTAAATATTACAACATAGCAACATATTTGGGCTCATAAGCCTTTGAAATATTCAAGTAATCTTCAATGATGTTGATCAGGAAATTCCTCCATTGGTGGGAAGAAATTACTTGTCCTGTCTCCAGAATTGTGTCACTTGGAAATATTCATTCAAATATTGAAAGGAAATATTCCTTTCAATAATGCCTCTAAATGTGTGATACTGAGTGAGACATTTTACCTCTCTGTGATTCAATTTTCTCACCTTAAAAAGGGTAATAACAGTAGCTACTCCACAGAGTTGTAGGAAGATTGATACATGTAAAATTCTTAGAATAGTACACACAAAAAGTAAGCATTATATACATATTTGCTGCTATTACTATGCAGTTGTGGCTGACTTCTGGAAGTTGTGTTCTCAAAGGCTGGACTCAAAAGCTTCTAACTAGGATAAAGTTCTGAAGAACTGGTGTTTACTTTGATCACGGCAGCTGGCCCAGTTTTTCTAAAAAGGAATTTGACAGTAATTGTGCAGTAGGTATCAGGAGCCTGCTCCTTCAGAAAAGGGCCACCACCTTAGGAGGACACCAGATGTTGAAAAGAACAGAAAAATCTGGCAAGAAGTGTAAGACTTGGAGGACATGTAGGGGCCAGAGCTCATCCATAGGACATCAGGACAATGGCTACAAGGGTATTAGTGGACGCCTGAGATATATCTTTGCCTGGTTAGGATGAGCTCTGGAGTCAGGTTTTTCTTCCTGGCCCCTCTATCCATCCTCCCCTGCCTGGGACATGGTCCCTGGGCCCAGTTTGTTGAACTGCCCTAAGCACCAGCTGCTGTCTCCCGGACGTCTCCATTCACTCCACTGCACTGAGCTCCCTCAGCTCTATGGCCTATCATGGCCACGCAACCACAAAAAGGCCTAAGATTTCAAGCCTCTGTAAACCATGCTTTCCTACTTCTCAGAATTTAGTTGTAATTTTCAGCTTTTGCCATGGTATTGAATGACCCTAATATCCCAATGTGGTATGATAAGAAATATCTCTCCATTACACCACATGGGGGCTATGTGTCAGCTCTGGTCCTCTCTGCATGTGCTCCCATTCTGGAGCTATGTGTGGAGGAGGAGCAGCCCTTATCTCAGATATGCTGTTCCTGAGGCAAAGAGAGAAAGAGCAGCAGGTGGAGCTGAACCACACCACCACCAGCAGAGCATCGCTTCTGATGTGGTTCTCACCACATGTCCAAGGCCAATAATGGATGGAATATGCTTTACTTGCTGGGAGACATGACAAGGGGAGGATGGACATGATGCAGTGTGAATCATTGACACACAGTCTGCTACACTATTGTAGAGAAACCCAACACAAACAGGTAGGCATGTCTCACAGTGTTTTTTAGTCTCTTGTCTGTAAACTGTAAAAAATGATAAAATATTCTCAGTGATAGAATGGATGGTGCATACTCAAGAATACATTGTTATAGTTGGACATGATAAGGCAGACTTTTATGGGATGAATAAACCCCTAAAATGTCCCATTTAGTGAAAAAAAAAAAAAACACTGCAAAATAACAATAAAATAACAAACAGTACAAAACACTAATTTTAGTGGTGCATCTATATGTTTACATACCTTTCAGAAGTGTGGAAGTATGGTAGATTTATTTTTAACTTTTTTGAGGCACTGCCATACTATTTTCCATAGTGGATGAACCAATTTTCATTCCCACCAGTAGTGCACAAGGATTCCCTTTCCTTTGCATCCTGGCCAGCATTTGTTATCTCTTGCCTTCTGGATGATAACCATTCTAACAGATATGAAGTAATATATTATTGTGGTTTTGATTTGCATTTCCCTGATGATTAGTGATGATGAACATCTTTTCATGGGCCTGTTGACCAAATGAAATATTATTCAGCCATGAGAAAGAAAGGACATCTTATTGTTTGTGATAACATGGACAGAATGTGAGAACTATGCTAAGTGAGATAAGTCACAAGGAAAAAGACAAGTACTAGATGATATCACTTATGTGTGGAATTTTAAAAACCTAAACTTGCAAAAGTAGAGAAAGTAAACTGGTGACTATCAGGACATGTGGGAGGGTAGGATAGATGAAGTGTACAAACTTGCAACAAGTAGTAAATGAGCCCTGGAGATTTAATGTACAGTATAGTGAATGTAGAAAACAATATTGTATTATAATCATCAAACTTAATTATTCCAACCACTAAAAAAATGATAATTAATGTAACATAGTAGGTGGTAATTATGGCTATAGTGGCAGTCACATTACAATATATTACTGTATCAATTAAGATGTTGTGCACCTTAAATTTACAAATGTTGTATGTCAAATATATTTCAATTAAAAAAAAAGTATGGCAAGACATTACCAAACTGATAGAAGATGTTGGCAGAGTAAAAAGTGAGTGGGGGAGGGAACAGACTTCAATAAACACCAGGATAAACTACTATTCTTTTCATGTGAGGGAGTTTGTTTAAATTAAACTGTTTTGCCCAAGAAGATAAGAAAACTGACCTTGATAGTGACTACCTCTTCATCTAGTTAGACAAGAACAGCAAATGAAAAAATGACCCCATGGCTCTGGCTATTAAAACCAACTCCTATGTTAACAGTTCTTTAAAACCAAGCCTGCATTGGCTAAATTTAGTTTAAAGAAATGTTAAAATTTCTGGTGGTGGTTTTCGTTTTTCATTAAAATAGTCCTGATTTGATCCCTAGAGGCTGTGTAGGCCCACTGGGTCACTCCACTAAGCTCCCAGGACCCTAGTGGGAGCTTTGAACCACTGGGAGCTTTGAATCACTGGGGTCCAGACACTAGATGATCTGTGTTCATTCTGCTTTGAGTCTAAGGGAAATAAAAGCAAAGCAAGTAACATTTTCTATCCTTAATGAACTCTGGCTGAACCTGACAGATGTTAGAGCTTTTCATTTTCTCCTCAAGCAAGGCTTAATGGAGATTTTGTTACCAGGGTAATCACCATCACACTGTTTGCTCTATTAATCTATGCCCTCTAAATGTTGACTGTAGATATATAAATGTGGCCTAAGTATCCATTTTTCAACAGACTTACCAGCTTGGATTTCCATTTTGCAATTTTACAAATATCAGTCTTCTAATTAAAAAAGAAAGGAAAATCTTCAACTGCCTTGACTGTAAATCACAAACTTGGAAAAAGGAATTTTACTTGTTTTTTGGGCTGTTTTAACAGGAGGATATTACTCTAACTAAACGCTTCTCGGAATGTCTGGGATTTGGAATCACACAGACCTGTGTTTATTCACTTCCTAACTGGGAAAAAAAATCTCTGGACTTGCGTGAGCCTCAGTTTCCTCCCTTGTAGTGCAGAGGTAATTACTACCTTACACAACATCATTAGGATTAAATAAAATAGTATGTGTTAAGTACTAAGCTACTGTCTTGAATATAAGATATGTTCCCTGGAAATGTAATCAATGTTATTGTGGTTACATTATATGGTGACAGTTGGTAGCTACACTTGTGGTGAGCATAGCATCAGCATAGAGATGTTGGATTAATATGTTGTACACCTGAAATTAATGTAACTTTGTGTGTCAATTACACTTCAAAAAAAAAAAGACATGTTCCCTGAATGTTCTTTTTTTAATTTTTATTTTTATTACATATTTTTTAATTGGAGTTCAATTTGCCAACATATAGCATAACACCCAGTGTTCATCCCATCAAATGCCCCCCTCAGTGCCTGTCACCCAGTCACCTCCACCCCTGCCCACCTCCCTTTCCCCCACCACTTGTTTGTTTCCCAGAGTTAGGAGTCTTTCATGTTCTGTCTCCCTTTCTGATATTCCCCACTCATTTTTTTCTCTTTTCCCCTTTATTCCCTTTCACTGTTTTTGTACTGAATGTTCTTTTCCAAGATTCTGTCTCTGATGCAGTGTGAAAAGACTGGTTATACTGACTCAGAGTATATCACTCTGATAACATGGCACTGCTCAATGTCCACAATAGCCAAACTATGGAAAGATCGCAGTTGTCCATTGACAGATGAATGGATAAAGAAGATGTGATATATACACAATGTCACATTACTCCCTCTCAGCTGCTACAACGTGAGTACAGGAGTATTCCCCAAGAGGGAGTAGAGGAATAGCTGTTCCACCCAGGGGGAAGGAAGGGTTCTGTAAGGGAAGCCGACCTTCTCAGACCAGCCCTACTCCACATACTGTAGTCTGATTTCATTCACCACAAGCCTCAGGGCAGCCATCTATGTAGATGAACCTTCAGTGCTGGCCAGCCCCTGGACTTCAGGCTGAAAATTGGCCATAATATAGGACAAGGGGAATTTAAAACACATTTTACCTTTTAGGGTCTTAAGGTTACAGGTTTCTTGTCCCCTGAGTGCCCAAGGTTCTTGGTCATGTTGCTTCAGAGAATGAAGAGGTAGACCAGATGAAGAGTGGTGGGCAGCAAAGCAAAGTTTATTGACCAATAGTACAAAGCTTCCAGAGAGGGAGGGGACCAGAGAAGGTTGATGTTTTCTTGTTCACATCTGGGGGTTTTATAAGCTGTTTGCAGAACTATCCTGAGCCTCCTGAGTGTGGATTGGCTGCTCAGGTGTGCCAATCAGAGCTTCGATCATGCACCTGTCTGTCAGATTAATGTTCATGTGTTGATGGTCTTTTGGGCTGAAATTTGCAGACTAAATGCCTCAACTTGTGATAGGACCAATGTTTTATGGTTAATTGCTCTGTTTCAAGATATTATGCAAAAATCACTTCAGCAGAGGCTGCTAGACAGGATGCTATTGTGGTCTTGTCTAAGCTGTAAAACAGGAGGCTAGTGCATCTCTGTCATAGCTGACCTAGCTTTTTTGCTTTCTTATTGGGGACCCTGGCCCTGACTACCTAAGTGTCCAATTAGCTCCTAACATTAATGCTCTCATGAGGAAAATTAGGGGGTAAGTTTTATTGTCTCTGAGATTCCTTCAACACTACACCCAGAAAAATCATGACTCTGAGGTTCTAATCTGCTGGTACTTGGTAGGTGCAATGTAACTGGATGGCAACTCATCAGTGGTGGATTCTCAGCTTCCTATAGCCATTTCTTTGTGGCATCTTATCTTCCAGGAAATCATAGCTCCTTTACAGATCCTCAAGTACTCTTCTGCAGACGCTTGCTTCCTGGTACACACACACACACATACACACACACACACACACACACACACACACACACAAAGAGTGAGTTATACTGATTAGGTTTACATGTTAGAACTCTGACAGGCAAACTGACAAGGAATGGCAGATTTTCCATGCTTAATTAAATGTTTAGTGACCACTGTTGTGTTATTGTTGTTGTCCTTTGGCTAGCTCTAGACAGAGTGCCAGATTTTTGTGACCAACTAGTTTAAAACCAGGCAGAAAGGAGTACCAATATGTGTTGAGTATCCACAATGGACCTAGTTATATATGGGAAGCTTCAGATATAATATATATAATGTAAATATATAATGATATTAGTATGTTAAAAATAAATAAGATTCCTAAAAATTAATAAAGGGAAATCTCACTAAAGTGAAGTCAAGATGCTACACTGGGAACTGATAGCTGGAGCCGCACCACTCAATGCCAATCACAGGAAGACCTGTCAATTACAGACACAAGAGAAGAATCCTCAACAGGGAAGAATCATCGACAGATGCAATGAAACGCCGGGACACCTGCACCCCGATGTTTCTAGCAGCAATGTCCACAATAGCCAAACTGTGGAAGGAGCCTCGGTGTCCATCGAAAGATGAATGGATAAAGATGATGTCTTCTATACATACAATGGAATATTACTCAGCCATTGGAAACGACAAATACCCACCATTTGCTTCAACGTGGATGGAACTGGAGGGTATTATGCTGAGTGAAATAAGTCAATCGGAGAAGGACAAACATTATATGGTCTCATTCATTTGGGGAATATAAAAAATAGGAAAGGGAATAAAGGGGAAAGGAGAAAAAATAAGTGGGAAATATCAGAAAGGGAGACAGAACATGAAAGACTCCTTACTCTGGGAAACGAACTAGGGGTGGTGGAAGGGGAGGTGGGCAGGGGGTGGGTGTGACTGGGTGGCGGGCACTGAGGTGGGCACTTGATGGGATGAGCACTGGGTGTTTTTCTGTATGTTGGAAAATTGAACACCAATAAAAAATAAATTTATTTTAAAAAATAAAATAAAATAAATAACAAAAGGAAAGAATCATCGATTATAGGTCCCAATAGGGAAAGATGTACATCGTAACTTCTACAATAAATTGACTACCCCTGTAACTCAGTCAATGAGAAACTGTCACCAACCTGAACCCTTGCTTTTCTTCAATGGACTTCTCTTCAAACTAACCCCTTCCTCCTTCTCTGTAAAATGTTCCTCTCTTTCATTTTTTTGGAATCACTTATGATTTTGCTATGTCTTGCTAGCCCTGGATTGCAATTTTCCACTATTCCCAAATAAACCTATCTTTTGCTGGTAAAATAACTGGCAGTTTTATTTTTAAGGCTGACATCACACATTCTGAAGTCTAGTTATTTGTGTTCAGATTCTAACTTTTCTACTTATGGTGTCACTCTTAAGCTATTCCACTTACTGGGACTCAAATTTCTTATCAGTAAAGTAATAATAACCATCTGCTTTACAAAGTTCTGTGTGAATTAAAAATAATATCTGTAAACCATAGCACACAGAGTAATTTTCTTCATCAGTGGGCATTAGAGCATTACTGAGTGTCTCATGGAATATAAGGGATGCCCTAAGTCACACCTCTACTTTCTGTACTCTTTATGTGATAATTGAGGGGTTAATTTCTCAAAGCCTGTTTCCTCATGTTCAAAAAGGATTAAAAGAACATACACTTCTCAGGCTTGATGTGAAATGCATTTGGCAGAGTCCTGGCAAATAATGAGTACTCAGTAAATAACTGCTACTTTCCTCCACACCTTCTATCATGTGCAGTAGTGATTCCTTTAGAAGAATGTCTCTCAGCTGATCCATATCGTTCTCTGGATATTTTTTTGTTCAATTCAACGCCTGAAATAGGCCTAAAGTTAGAAAGCATTCTATGATATCAGAGGTTTTGCTGGGAGTTATAAACACCTTTTCCCATGCTGCTAACATTTCATGTTCAACAGGAAAAAAATGCCACACATGTTTTTCTCTATGGAAAAACAGAAAAGAGACGCATGGGTGGTTCAGTGGTTGAACATCTGCTTTAGGCTCAAGGCGTGATCCCAGGGTCCCAGGATTGAGTCCCCCATCGGGCTCCCTGTGAGGAGCCTGCTTTTCCCACTGCCTGTGTCTCTGCCTCTCTCTCTCTGTGTGTCTCTCATGAATAAATAAATAAATCTTTTAAAAAAAAACAAAAAAAAGCAAGAAAAACAGCAAACTTACATTTGCCTCTGATTTCTTCCAGGCAGGACTCAGTAGATCTCATTTGCCACACACAGGACCAAGTATCAGAGGAAAACCTAAAAAGCCAGGTGTATGACAAGATGAGATCTAAACAGAAAGTTGCATTTCAAAGGTGGCTAAAAGATGGAAGGACTTTTTAAAGAACCAGTGTTGGAATTTTTCCCCCATATTTCTACTATAAGCTTTTCCTCTGAGATTAAAACACAGTCATCTTGTAAGAGGCTTTTCTTTCAATATTCTGTGCTATTTTTATGCTATTTTTCTAGTATTCAGCCCTGCAGTTTTTTCCTCCCAGTCGTCTTCACGCTTTTTTAACTGCACATTATTATCACTCTTCTGTGTTTGGAACTGGTCCCTAGGAAGCTTAGATTCTCGCATTTTCATTTCTAATCTAGGCTATGTGTTCTCACCTTTCAACTCTCTGCCTCTGACTTAAATTTTCACTTACATCTACTTGGGACAGTTGGCTTTTATTTTTTTAATCAGCAGACTTTATTTTGTTAAGGCAGTTTTATTTTATATAAAAATTGAGCAAATACTGCATAGAGATTTCATTTATCCCCTCTATTATTATTTTTAACAGATTTATTGAGGTATAATTGAAATACAAAAATCTGCATATATTTAATGTACACAATTTTATGAATTTGGACATATGTACATGCATATGCATGAAACCATCACCACAATCAAGTTAATAAACATATCCATCGCCCCAAAAAAGTTTCTTTGTGCCCCTTTGTGTTTGTGTATGTGTGGGTGGTTATAAGGACACTTAACATGAAACCTACTCTCATAAGCAATTTGTAAGTGCTCAACACAGCACTGTCAACTATCAACATTATGTTGTATAGCAGATCTTTAGAACTTACATATCTTGCATAACTAGCTCTTTTTAATCGAGTGCATTTTATTTTAAAACGTTGTCTTCCACTGCTCTGTCAGTGATAAAAGCTAAAATACTTGGGCCCCATTCCCATAAGGTACATTTTAGATCTTGGCTTCCTTGAATGCTTCCTACAGGGACTATTTAAGAATGAGACGATGCTTTATGAGTGACAAACCCTAGAAGGGCAGAGATTGTAGATGCTACACTTCTTACTAAGATGTTTTGTTTAATCTTTTCTTCCTAGCATTGCCTTTGGTATCATCTTACCTTTATAAGTTTATATTTGTTAAGGGAAGAATGACATCTTATCTAGAGTTCCCTGGAAAGCAAAGCCCAAGGCAAAAGTTATTCATTACTACTTAGTGCAATTCCAGGAAAGCCTGAGTGAGGGCAAAAGGTAGCAAGACAAGGAAGGAGGGAGAACTAGCCACTTCATGTATGCAGTATGTTTGTTCAACCTTGCTGGCTCATCTTCTGAAAAGCAATGTGGAATGCCAACATCTTAGGGCAGCTGAAACAGCAAAAGGAAGGAATAAGAATGTACTGACTGATCTTCACTTCTAACTAGTTGGAGGATCATCCTAATAGTACTTAGGTGTTCTAGTATTTCCAGTTGCACAGAGATGAGCACAGAGCATTTCCTGTGGAATTTTATGGCTCAACACCAGTAGGCAAACCCAATAGGCAAACCTATAACAGATGATGAAAAGTGACTAGTGAAGGCAGGAGGCAAGGTGCTATTGCGTTTTGCCTACCTGGAGTAGGCTGCCTGTGGAACTGAGGCTGGAACAATGCAGAAGGGAACTAGAAGCAGAAGGGCTGAGAGGATCTGAAGTAGCAGAGTAGGTGGTGATATTTGGGCTGTTGATGTGGGAGACTAAATCACAGAAAGGAATAATATCTTCACACAAATAGTATGGCTGAAACAGTACCATACTGAAATTCAATATTTTGACAGCCACAAATAAGCTATATAACTAAGTATGCAGTCTCCCTAATAACGAATGCTCTCATTCAATAGAAAGTGAATGAAGTTTTGGTTCAAGATGGAGACCAAGAGGCTCCTGAACTCATTTCCTCACTCTGACAATTGAATCTGCAGCTACATACTAAAGAATTCCCTCTGAAAGAAATCCAGAAATTAGCTGATTGACTCCTACACATCAAGTGAACAAGGAAAAAACCCATACTGAACTAAGTTGGAGAGGCAGATACAATCTCACTATTAACCCCACCCTGGGGATGGAAACATGATGGGGTGGAAAATCACAACTCCCAGCTCCTCCCTGAAGAGCAAAGGGTTTAGACCCAACATCCAGTGCCCCATTTTAAAGACTTCCTTTTTTTTGTTAAAGATTTTATTTATTTATTCATGAGAGACACACAGAGAGAGGCAGAGATACAGGCAGAGGGAGAAGCAGGCTCCCCGCAGGGACCCTGATGCAGGACTCGATTCCAGGACCCTGGGATCACAGCCTAAGCCAAAGGCAGATGCTCAGTCACTGAGCCACCCAGGTGTCCCCACGTTAAAGACTTCCACTTGAGGGACAAACCCCCAAAACATCTAGCTCTGAAAGCCAAAGGAGCTTGTGTCCATGAGACCCACTTACTACAGCAAACAAAAAAAATAGTTCTTAAGGGCCATTAAGGACTCATTGTTTTAATTTAACACAAATCAAGAGGCCCATTACAATTCTTTCCAGAGACTAGAGAGGCAACATATACTATCTTTGTTTTCCCTCTGCTCAGCTCCAGATCACTGATATCTCCTTGATAAGAGTTTGTGTGCATGTCTGGCTGGTGCCTGGTTTTGGCAGCCGACACCTCTTAATCTCCGGGCCCTGGTGGCCAGCAAGACTTTAGTTTATAGGTGCCACAAGACTGTATCAAACAAACAGTTCTTTTTTTTTTTTTTTTTTTTAATTTTTTTTTTTTTTTATTTATTTATGATAGTCACAGAGAGAGAGAGAGAGGCAGAGACATAGGCAGAGGGAGAAGCAGGCTCCATGCACTGGGAACCCGACGTGGGATTCGATCCCGGGTCTCCAGGATCGCGCCCTGGGCCAAAGGCAGGCGCCAAACCGCTGCGCCACCCAGGGATCCCAAACAAACAGTTCTTAACCGTAGCTCAGTGTAGAGACAATAGTCACAAATCTTCAACTCCTGGTCTTTTCCTGAAAGAGGCCTATTTACA